>NC_084461.1:33338787-33641818 GCF_027409185.1 Cynocephalus volans | reverse complement strand
AACTTTCTTGACATTATATATTGTTGACTCTTAGGGATAAGAGTAAATATCAATTAAAACAAATCTATCATTCCTACTTAGGAATGACTCAAATACATGTTCTACCAGTATTAATTGGAAGTTTTTTAAAATATAGAATCAACATTACCCGAATATATGGGTATTTTGCAGTAATGACAATCTAAGAGATTATCTAAGACCACTTAGATTCTTAAGAGTTTTAGGTCATAGAAGATTAAAGATTAGGAAGAATAAAGAACTACTTATTCTCTAATCACAATGTCATCAGATGACAACTAATCTGGCTCTTTTAGTAAGTGCTGCTGCTATAAAACATGCTTACCTGAACTGGATGAATAAGACCTTGGTTTAGAGTCAATGCAATGACATTTAGGGCAAAGTGGCGAACACTTGACTGGGTGTGAAAAAACGCCTCAAGCACCTGTTTGAGGTAAAGCTGCATGATGGAACTACTCATCCCTGAGGAAACATCACCCATTTCTTTTAAGTCCTCCTGTTTTGCAACTTTCTTCCCTATAAAGCCAAACAAAGAGTAAACATACATTAAGAGCATATTATCCTACATTTACTAAATACTCCAAACTCAGGCCACAACTAAAATCACAAAAAGTTGTAGTTAGTGTTCTAGCTCAATGCTTTATGATCTTTTTTTTTTTCATCTGTGTCAGAAGCCCCTTTGAGAAACTGGTGAGAACTATAATCCTTTCCCTCCCTCAAAATGTTAATGTTTACACACATATAAAATTTTACAACTATTTTAAGGAGTTTAAGAATACTCTAAACCTAGCTATGGACCTTAGCACAAGGACTCCTATTTAACTGAATAAAAGATAAGGAAATGTACATATCTGGATTAAAAAAAAAAATGAGTCACAGAATATCATAACTGTAGCTGCACTGTGAAATTTAAAAATATATTTTTACTTACAGTCTCTATCTGCCTGCTGCATACGTGTATCCTCTTCTTGTAGGTAGGTCTGGAGGTTTTTTAACACTTGTATTTTTAAATTTACTGAAGAGTTCTTATCAGATAAAATATTATTATACAGATTCTTTACTTCTTGCTCGAACATTAGACTTGGATGCTGAATAAAGGCAAATCCTGAGGAGGAAAAAAAAAATCTTTGTATATTCATATTAAAATTAAATATAACTTTTAATAAAAATGTTAATAAGTTATATAAAGAGCTCCTTATTTCAAAAAATTAAAACTTAAAATGACTGGAAGAATATGCTGGTGGCCTTACCTAGAGAAGTATTAGAGCAGGTACTTCTTTCCCCATGAATTAAAAACAAGAAATTGCATTTCAAAGGAGAATTTCACACAAGAGGAAACCTTGAGGAGGGAGCAGGGCCTAGAGGCTAGGGGAGTGGATTAGGAGTCAGGAGTCTTGGGTTCTATTCCTGGCTCCACCACTGACTTGTAGTGTGACCTTGGGTGAGTCACATAATCTCTCTGTGCCTCAATTCTCCATCTGTAAAATGGGGACAATAATATTTACCACCCACCTACCTCAAAGGGATGTTTTCAGGATTAAGAAGTAATGTCTACAAACATTTTTCAGATCCCTAGCATAAGGTACTGTATTGACATTATTTTTAAAAAATATTGAAATATATCCTTTTGATGAAACAGTATAATTCTCAAACTAGAGCTAAAATTATCCTTTTTTTCTCATAAGGCTACAATGTTGAATTCTATAACTACTGGTGAGTAACTGGCAAAATAATATTATTAACTATGTTTATTTGTATATAATGCTAATTTATTTGAGAAAAAACGAAAACTTTTGATGATAGCAAGTATTTTTTTTTTTTTTTTTAAATGTAACTTTTCAATGGAGAAATATTTCATTTTTTATTTATTTATTTTGTCGTTTTTTCGTGACCGGCACTCAGCCAGTGAGTGCACCGGTCAGTCCTATATAGGATCCGAACCCGCGGCGGGAGCGTCGCCGCGCTGCCAGCGCAGCGCTCTACCAAGTGCGCCACGGGCTCGGCCCCTAGCAAGTGTTATTGATGATAAACAACAAACTAAACTCAAAGCATAGAGTGATCAAGATAACTAGCCCAAGGTCACACAGGATAACTATGGCCCAGGCATGATATTTTTTATTAACTCGTCTAGAGGCACTATTTTCTGGATAATGCTGCTTCTTAATATGAAATTAAAAATCTATTTGTTCTCTTAATTAGCTCTAACACTACTAGTTTTGCCACTCCATATAACTTACATCCAGATGGAATATTTAAAGGTACATATTGGGTTAAAGATAACATTGCACCAATATAACTCCTTAGTAAATGATGTCTAAATTTTTACTCTATGTGCTATAGTAAAAAGGGGATGCTGAAAGGGGTGGAGGAAGAATAAGGTAGTAAGATTTAAATTTATTTACAGATATTACAAACGAGATTTAATGAGGGTTGGTAACTCAGAACCTTTTATTACTCATTTTTGTTCAAAAGACTGTAAAACAAAGGACTACCCATACATATTAATCAAATTATAAGCCTTATTAATGCTACCAAAATAAAATTTCCCAATAAATTTTTCACCTTACCAGGTAGCTTTACATGTATTTGCACAAAGCAAACAAAACAAAAACCAAAAACCCTGGACAGTCTATTCTTGTATTTCTTTTAAGTGCATTTGATTCAGGTACTTTAATGCTATCCTCCTCCTATTTCCCCATATTTTAATTCCTTTCTAAATAAGCCATATAGACCTAACTGCCTGCAAAACATGTTCTTATTATACTGATGTTTCTAGAAAAGCAATATAGAACAGATATACATCTAAACTGTTCCTTTTGGGTTGTTACGATTTGCTTCTATATAAATAAAGTCTGTGTACACTGCTCACTGTTTTAACTTGAAGTGGCAGATACAAATAATGACAAAGCTTTGCAATGAAAACAGAATAATTAAAAAATATGCAAACAGCACAAAATTCTTCTATCTTTTTTTTTTATCAAAGTGCTTTAATGAATGTGTTCTTAAGACACCCTATGAAGTAGGGGTAGGAGATAGTATTGTTATCTCTATTTTACTAATGAAGAAACTGATGAACAGAGAAATTAAGTGACTTGCTCAAGACCACCCAGGAAGTCACAGGCTAAGGCAAGAATGGAACCCAGATGTTTCAACCTCCAGTCCTACATTCTACACACCAGATACTACTGCCAATAGAAACATATTTAAATAAATCAACAATTTGGACTTCCAATATTTAAAAATTTGCTTCACCTCTCAAGCAACTAAAAACTATAAAGAAACTTAGATTTAACTTACCTAGACCAATGATGGCTTTTGTTTGTACTTCTTCATCTGAATGTTTTGTAAAATACATCAACAGTTCAAGTACTTTATCCTTTATGTTAACCTAAGGGGGTAAAAACCAAACTTAAGTATTCAAGAAGAGTAATTTAAATCTATTTTCAACTAAAAAGGAAAAAACAAAAACAAAACTAAAATTCTCCACATATGGAGAATTTCCATATGTGAACTACTAAAAAATAAACTACCAATCAGTCTGTAAGGAAGAAGCCTGTACCAGAATTTAAATTGATACATTACTTTCTTCACTGAGAGAGGGAAAAAACAAAAAAACCCAGCTGTTGATCTAAACAGTGCGTCTAGTATAATAAAGCTTATACAACTTGCGGCGGAAACTTCCTAATCTCGTCACAGACCAGTAACAAACAGTTAGTTCATGGATCAGCAGCCAGTCCGAGGACCACACTTTGAGTAACACTGTTTTCAGAATTCTAAACCAGACTACTCTAATGCTGCCTTCGTCCTGGGTCATTACAGTCATTCTTAGCTCATAGGGCCACACACTTATATGTTTTAGGGCACACTAAGTAACATTATGATCTTTACCTTACTGTTGCCTTTAAAATCTTCCAGATCAAAATCAAAATGCCGACATAGTGCTCCAACAGTGAAAAGGGATCTAAGAAGTGCTGGTTTGTTTGTTAGAAGTGAAGTGTTGTTTGGGTCCTCTTGGTGCTGACTTTTTAATTTTGAAATGGCACCTAATAAAAATAAGTAATATTTATAATAAACCCTTTATCCTTGATTTACTAGGTTCAAATAATTACTACTAATGAATTTACAATGTTTTACTAATGGCTCTGAGAATTAAACATGTCTAAAATTATGAGGGTACTCCTTAGAACCTAAAAGAATTAATGTAAGAAAAATATTAAAATTTTACTTTACATAGTGGGTGGAAATTTTACCAACCTTTACTTATGAGGGGATAAATTCCTGCAGTATTCATAGTGTGTTCTTAAGAGAATACAAAAGACACTAGAAAATATTGCTTCTTAGACCATGGAGGACAATCATATCTCTTATGATTCTCTTCAATTTTAACCTTTTATCAATGTGTTTAAAAATGAGTTGGACACACTTTAGGACCTAGCAGAATAATTTTAAAGCCAAGGCATTGAACTTACCATAGTATCTATTGAAACAGGCCCACACAAATTTAAAATTTTGTGTCACTTTATTTACAACAGCCCCAAGGCAACTCACACAATGTTGCACTACCTAAAAAAGATATAGAAAATATTACCATTTAGATAAAAGTTAAAGATAAAGGCAAAAATATGCTATTTTAAAAATTTACCATTTTTACAAATATTTGCTTTAAAAATATAACGAAATATATTGGAACTGACATCTGACACGTAATATTTTACGAATTATATGCAAATTATATACCAATCAATAAAGAGATGGTAATCTGAATGCTTACAGTCATGCCATATTTGATGATAAGCTTCATTAGATCTTCTTCAATAGTGGCAAGGAAAGTTTCACTTGGATGCTCCATCAGTGGTACAACTAGCTCGAGGATTTTGGCCACATTGCAGATAACCATGAAATCATTTTGTGTCTATAAGAATAAAATTAATGCTTTATGAATATCCAAAATCTGAAAAGAAACTCTAAACAGCTTTATGTATTTGGGGATAGGGGTAGGGTTATTATTTATATAAGGTTTCAGTTAAAAAAAAAAAGTATATTAGAAAAGAGCTTTTTAAAAAAGTTACGTGAAGAAGAGCATCACAGTATATCAGGAATCTAGATTCTGGCTCTGCCCCAAACTTATCATGTGACCTTGGGCTCACTTTATCACAATGTTAATGTTGTTGTTGTTTTTTTTTCTAAAATGCAATACAACTCAATTCTAAACAAAGGTATTTAAATATTAAAAGAGTATTTTCAAAGACTGTTACCAGTTTTTAAGATTAGTATTTTTCATATTGGGGTATCTTAACCTAGTAGTCCTCATGGCGGGTGTATGTGTGTGTGGGGGGGGCAGTATCCCCCCAGCAGTATTTGGCAATGTTTGGAGACATTTTGGGTTATCACAATGGGAGCTGAAAGGGATACTACTGGCATCTAGTGGACACAAGCCAGGATGCTGCTAAACATACTACAATGCATAGAACAGTCCCTGACCACAAAGATTAAACCAGCCCTAACTGTCAATAGTGCTGCGGATGAGAAATCCTATGTTAAACTTTATGACAGAGAAAAATGTAGAACCCTAGAAGTAGGCATAAGGCATTTTTATTTTAAATTTAAACATATTTTTCTTTGATTTAAAAAACTAAGCATGTTTTTAAAAAATTAGTAGCGGTTGGCCAGTTAGCTCAGTTGGTTATAGTGTCCCCTTGTAACACCAAGGTCAAAGGTTTGGATCCCTGTGCTGGCCAGCCAAAACATGAAAACAATAAAAAATAAATAAAAATAAAAAATAAGAGCATTAAAAAACAAATGGAAAAGTACTAAAGGATTTACAACAAGTCTTTTCCCATCTGTCCTCCAGCCACTCAGTTTCTCTCCCCAAAAGCAACCAAAGTTTCTAGTTTGTTTTATGTAGAGCAAGGCATTCAGTGTACGTTTTTAATCTAGCAAAGCTACCATTCTTCATTCTTGGCAATGGATGACTGACACTCATTTTGGCCTTTTTGAACGTACTATCTCACTGGTTAAAAACTTTCCTACTGCACATTCACCCTTCCTTTCAGGATCCCCACAGGATTAAAACAAAAAAAGATGAGATGAATACTACTTATTTCTAAGTAACATAGAAATCCTATTGTTTCCTGACATCTCCAACCCCAACCCCTTTAAGCAATAGCAGATGAGTTAAAGTGGGTGTAGGGATAGAAGAATTTTTATTGGGTAAGATAATTCATTTGAGGACCATTGCTAACATTTTACTTTTTAGAAATATATAGTGGCATGTTTTGAAACTTCACTAAACACAATGGCTTGGAAAATCAAGTAAAAGAAATACCTTAAATTCTAGAAGAAATTTTATAGAAAGATGGAAATCATAAAGAAAAAAAGAGTAGCAGAATTAAATGCTAGAAAGATATATTTGAAATGAATATAATGTATGATGGTTTAGTATCCAAAATATTTAAATTATTGAAAGTGCTTTTAAAACCTGGGGAAAAAAAGGCCCAGAATTCAGAGGTAAAAATCGGTAAATAATATGAAAATGATATGAATAGTCAATTCATAGAGAAGCAAGTCCAACTGGCCAATATCATGAAAAGATGCTCAACTTTCTTAAAAGTCAGAGAAGGAAACAAAAAGCAACAATGAATTATTGCTTTACATCAGTTACACTGGCAAAGAGTACAAAAATAACGATACTGATTGTCATATACAGCTTTCCAAAAAGGCTATAAAACATGTCCACTAACAATCTGCAATGATTTATTCAAAACAAAACCAAAAAAGCCATTCTCTCAACCCAGCAAGTCCACTCTTCAGAATCTGTCCCAAGGAAATAAAAGTCCAGTACTTAAGGTACATGAATAGGAATGCTTACTAAGGACCTGTTTGTAGTGTGATCAATAGAAACAAGGAAAGTACCTGCCAAATACGGAGTGATTAAATAAAAAAATAGGACATCCATAAAATGGATAATATATAGTCATTTAAAAGAATGAATTAGATATACTGTATACTAGGTGATGTGAGAATAGTAAATATGCCTAAGAAATAATGTATACAACATGAACCGATTTTTAAAAAATCTGGTCAACCATTTATATATGTTTATGTGTCCACATTTATAGATGCATGGACAAAGTATGTAAGGATACTCCAGGTTGACTGCCCTGAAAGGAGGAAGAATAAAGATGGGGACAGAATACAAAAACAAAAACATTAAAAAGAGTGTCTATCATGTAGGAGATGGTTTTAGTCATATAAAACTTTATATTTGTGTATATACATACATAAAAAACTCACAAGGTGCTTAAAAAGTGATCTTCCTTTCAAAAAATACTGGCTCAGGGCCGAGCCCGTAGCGCACTTGGTAGAGTGCTGTGCTGGGAGCGCGGCAACGCTCCCGCTGCGGGTTCGGATCCTATATAGGAATGGCCAGTGCACTCACTGGCTGAGTGCTGGTCACGAAAAAGACGAAAAAAAAAAAAAAAAAAAAAAATACTGGCTCAAAACCACAAGGACTATTTATACAGGTTACATTATAGTACAGACTCTACAGGCAGACAGATGTGGGGAAGAATTCTAGCTTTGGGACTAATTAACTATGTGATATTGGGCAAATTATTTGTATTCTCTAAGCTCTAGTTTCCTTATCTGTAAAACTGAGATAATAATAGTACCTACTTCAGAAAGTAAATGAGATAACATGCATGTAAAATTCTTCACAGTGCCTGATACTGTGCTCTATAAATATTAGCTATTATTATTGGCCACAGATTACATATTAACAAACTTATTTCTAGACCTAATACACGACCTAAAGATAGAATTAGTGTCTCAGACAGAACTGAGGCCACCAGAGGTGGGAAAGGGGAGAGGGAAGGCGGGTTAGCAAGCAATTGGTACAGGACCCCCAAAAATGATTACAACGAATAATGTTGAATACACTAATTTTCGTGATTTGAGTACCACATATTGCACATAGGTACTGATATTCAACACTGTACTCCATAGATATGCACAGCCAATTATGTTTCAATAAAAAAAAAAAAGAATTAGTGTCTCAGAAGTAATATATGTTGTTTTTACATATTTATCCTCTATTACTCTCTTCAGTTCTTAGAATTTTTTCAAGAAATCCTGAGGTTTTCACCGAGAACTTGTAATTTAGATCACCAAAAAAAAAAAAAAAAAAAAAAAAAAACTAACTAGAGCAGCAAAAAGAAAAAAAAGTTAATAAAATCTCCTTAAAAACAGTGGAGAAATTAAAGTAGACACAAAAAGATGGAAAGACATTCCATCCTCTTAGATTGTAAGAATCAAGAAAATGTCCATACCTTCCAAAGCAATCTACAGATTCAGTGCAATCTCCATCAAAATATCAATGACATTCTTCACAGAAATAGAAAAAACAATCCAAACATTCATATGGAACAACAAAAGACCCCAAATTGCCAAAGCAATCCTGAGCCAAAAAAAAAAAAATAGAGCCAGAGCATAATACTACCTGACTTCAAATTATACTACAAAGCTATAGTAACCAAACAGCACAGCACTAGCATAAAATAGACACTTGGACCAGTGAAACAGAACAGAGAACCCAGAGATCAACCCACAGACTTTTACAGTCAATTCATACTTGACAAAGGCAACAAAAACACTGGCGAAAAGACTGCCTCTTCAATAAGTAGTGCTGGGAAAATTGGATATCCACATGCAGAAGAATGAAACTAGACCTGCACCTCTCACCATATACCAAAATCAACTCAAAATGGATTAAAGACTTAAGTATAAGACCTGAAACTGTAAAACTACTAAGGGAAAATATATGGGAAACACTTCAGGAACTAGGAATGGGTACAGGCTTCATGAACAGGAGCATAAGCACAAGCAACAAAAGAAAAAATAAACAATTGGGACTATATCAAACTAAAAAGCTTATGCACAACAAAGGAAACAATCAACACAGTGAAACGATAACCTACAGTGGGAGAAAATATTTGCAAGCTACACATCCAGCAAGGGATTAATATCCAGAATACTCAAACAATTACATAGTAAAAAACAAATAACTCAATTAAAAAATGGACAGGCAAAGGAGCCGAATAGACATTTTTCTTTTTCTTTTTTTTTTTTTAGCAAGTAAAGGGATTTGTTTTTTGTTTTCTTTTTTGGTGGCTGGTCACAGGGATTGAACCCTGGACCTTGGTGTTATCAGCACCACGCTCTAACCAACTGAACTAACTGGCCAGCTTTGAATAGACATTTTTCTAAGGAAGACATACAAATGGCCAATAGACACTTAAAAAAATGCTCAACGTCACTAATCATCAGGGAAATACAAATTAAAACCACATTGAGATATCACCTCACCCCAGTTGAGACTGGCTATAATCAAAAAGATGGAGAACAACAAATGCTGGCAAGGATATGGAGAGAAGGAAACACTCCTACACTGTTGGTGGGACTGTAAATTAGTACAACCACTATGTCTTTTTCGTGACCGGCACTCAGCCAGTGAGCGCACCGGCCATTCCTATATAGGATCCGAACCTGCGGCGGGAGTGTCGCTGCGCTCCCAGCGCCGCACTCTCCCGAGTGCGCCACGGTCTCGGCCCTTAGTACAACCACTATGGAAAACACTATGGAGGTTTCTCAAACAACTACAGATAGATCTACCATATGATGCAGCAATCCCCCTTCTAGGTATATACCCAAAGGAATGGAAATCATCATGTCAAAGAGATACCTGCACTCCACGTTCACTGCAACTCTATTTACAATAGCAGAGATATGGAACCAACTTAAATGTCCATTGACGGATGACTAGATAAGGAAAACCTGGTATATATAAATCATGGAATACTACTCTGCCATAAAAAGAATGAAATTCTGCCATTCATGCAACATGGATGAGCTTGGAGAAAACTATGTTGAGTGAAATAAGCCAGGCACAGAGGAGAAAATACCATATGTCCTCACACTTGAGTGGGAACTAAGAGAGAAAGAAGGAAGGAGAGAAAGACCACAGTGGTGTGTTGGACTTGGAGAGGGAGAGAGCACACCTAGGGTTGTGGAGTGGCGTGGGGAGGGGAGAGGGAAGTCAGGGATTAATTGGGTGGGAGACATGGGGAATAATCACAATTTGTGGTTATGTGCACGCTGATAGTATTGGTCTGAACATCACACCTTGGGCACAAGTGATGATGGCCAACTTTGTACCCCATGAATATCCATAACCAATAAAACAAACAAAAAAACCCCACTGGAAACATAGTATATGAAAAACCATTTACATCTGTAAGTTTTTATAGTATTTTAAAATTTAGCATTTTTAACAAACCACTTAAGTCACCATGCTATCTTATGTATTTTTTAAATCTCACTTTGTTTGCTGGATTATTTTATTTAAGCAATGTTTTATTTAATTGTCACATTTTTTTTCAGGAAAACAAAGTATATGTTAATATTAACTTAAAATAACAAGCTAACATCTCTGATATGATACTAGATTTTACATATGCAATATACTGATTGCTTATGAAAATAAAAGTATATTCATAATATAATATATAATAAATGACAAATGAAAAGCAAATTTAGAATCCATGAGATAGTAAATTTCTCAAAGACAAGAACTCTGCTTCATTCACTTTTGAGCTGTTAACAACAGCTACAACGCTTACTAAGTATTACTGAAGGTTTGGCTTAAGGAACTTAAAGAGAAATGGAGCCTGAACCTTATTTATAATACATCAGAAAGTTGATGTTTGTAGATAACTTGGTACAAATATTAGAATATATATTTGAGTAAAGGACACAGGTGATCTGTTGGTGAGAGTGCAGTTGACACATGTGAATTCTAAATTTAAAATACTACATGTTTTGTGTTAAGACAGAAAAATAAGACAGCTTTATACTTACACTACATTTAGTGGTAAGGTATGGTTGCATAGTCATGGCATGTTTAACCATGAGCTGGGGTCTTATTTTGCTGAACAAGAACAAAGTGGTTATGCAAGCTACCAATCTTCCAGAATTCACACCTTTATTGTCAGAGTCTGGAAAAACAAACAGAGAAATAAGACACTAAAATATGACAAGACGGTGGAAATTATACAGAATATTTAAATGACTCAATATTATTCCCTAAATAGATTTAGTATAGGCCTCAATGTAATGGATTAGCATTTCTTATGATAGTAGACTTTCTGCATCTCTTTTTTTTTTCTTTGTTATAGAAACGACATATACCGAAGATAAAGAGTAAAGAGGCCATGCTATAGAAGGCCAATTTTAAAACAGGAATAGGACTGACATTAAAAAGTAGAATGAAAGTTACGAAGTTTAGGGATGGGCTTCTGGGAATAAATATGTACTGGTTATATCTATAAATAGATGAACGTGAATATGGGAAAGAAAGTTAGAAAAGGAGGACAGAAACAGTTTACCTGAGGTGATACTGGGTTTAAGGGTACTGGGAAAAAAGATGTTGCTGTGGTAGAAGAATGTTAAAAAACAGGAGGGACAAATTGAGAAACTGGGCCAATGCTATACTAAAAAACAAAATGCTGGTCAGGTGTGAGGAAAATGTTGCTAGTTAGGACACTGGTTCTTAGGAAACTAATTTTTAGAGGGGACTAGCAACTTTTTTAACATTAAGGAACACCAGTATCACCCTTAAAATCTACAATAGGGAAAAATAGGAGAAACAGAATAAGGAGATAAAAAGAAAAAAGATGCACACATGGAAACTGGAAAAAAAAAATTGCATTAAAAAAATTAAAAATTAAAAATTAAAGAAAAAAACTGCACATTAAAAAAATCAACAATTTCCTTAGATGCCATAAATGGCTATTGGCCCCCAATTCTAGAGAATTCTGGAGTCAGTTAAACAGGCTGATTGTGGTTTCTCGTTAACATTAGAAGATGGGAAGTAATGTTAATTTTTATGCTTTAAGCAGTTGGGTATCTTCTATAACTTTTATATATTTTTATCTATATTGATCAAAAATTTCAGATTTGTGACCGCTAAATAAAGTGATACATAATATAAAATAGTAAGTACTTAAAAACTTGTGAATTTAAAAAATTTTAACAAATTTCTAGCTCAAGATTAAGCAAACTTTGCATAACAATTATAAATAATACTAGAAATGTAATACAAATCTTTTAAAAACATATTTATAATAGTTAAAATAATTCCGTTTTCAGAAAAAATTTTATATGATTTAAAAGATATCAAACAGTTTGTGATGAGTGTCATTAGCTAAAGACATATTAATTATTCCCTGGACTTACTTTTATTCCTATTCAATAGGACATCTAAAATTATATGCTATTGAAAAATATGTGGAAGAAAAAAGGCCTATCCTTTTATTACACTGCTCTAGATAATCTTAATCAACCTGAACAACATACTCTATGATGCAGCAGCAAACAGATATCTATATAGCAAAAATCAAATTTGATTTAAAAGTGAAGTAATTATTAGGCAAGCAGAGCCAGAGACAAAAATGAGAAACATGCCCAAAGTATTTTAAAATATGTTATAAAATCAACTTAAGGACCAATATATAAAATGTCTTACCAGCTAGAGATTCCTCATATTTAAGAATGTGCTCAACTAGGTTATCAACAAGTTGAGTACAAGCTTTCTTCACAGGTTTATATGAGGAATCCTCTTCAGACTTCAACAACTATATGTGTATATATATATAAAAAAAAAAAATCCCAGTATAATTATTCATCGGCAATAACATAAATGTGTCCATAAGTAATATGCTTTTCAATTTGTCATCAACAATTTAAAACCAAAAGTGCAAATTAATAAAAACAAAAATATATGATACATGTTTAAATATCTTATAAACCCCAAATTTACAAATACTTACAAACGATTTTAGTATGAACCATCTAAGTTATTTTGTGTAGGACCTGAGGTAGGCTCTGAGACATAAAAGAAAGGTGACCTTCCTTTTCTTCCTTGCTCCAACCAAAACCAAACACTACCACTCAATACTAGTTGAATTATTTTAAAGAATTAATAATTGTAACTGCATCTGAATCACACTTTAAAATTTGCAATTATAAAACAAGGGTAGATTTCCTCTGTGGTATCCTTTGCCAGGTCATTAATAAACATGCTAGAAAAATGTTATGAATAATAAGATGAGGAAAAGATCAGCCTAACTATAGCGAAAAAGTGAAACTAATCCAATCTTTCATAATCATAGGTCAATGGAAAAGTCATTTAAAGTATATGTTTTGCTAATAAAAATTTGCTAATATAATTATGGAGATATTAAAAAAATCAAAATGTGTATTTGATTTCTGTGAAGAGTTCCGTGCTGTCAAATATAACTTTCTGCAGTAATGGAAATGTTGTGTATCTGTGTTGTCCAATATGGTTGCCATGAGTCACATGCAGATATTAAGTACTTGTAATGTGGTTACTGTGACTGAGGAATTAAAATTAAATAAAATTAAAAATTCAAATTAATTTAATTTATTTTATTTTTTTTAAAGATGACTGGTAAAGGGATCTTAACCCTTAACTCAGTGTTGTCAGCACCACGCTCTCCCAAGTGAGCCAACCGGCCATCCTATATAGGGAACTGAACCTGTGGCCTTGGTGTTATTAGCACCACACTCTCCCAAGTGAGCCACAGGCCGGCCCTTAATTTAAATTTTAAAAAACACATGTGGCTAGTATTGGACTGTACAAGTTTAAACTTTCACTACAAGATGCATGGATGATTAAAACAACTCATCATGACCAGAATAACAACACACAAACATTGCCCTCTTCTCCAATTTAAAGAAATAAATCAAATAAAGCAGACAGCTTCAATTTACTCGGTTTCAACTCTGAACTGCACATTCTTGGCTCACTTTATAACTCACTTCCTTAAGCAGCTACTGACATCACATTTTAGCCTGGTCTTTTTTCAGAAGAGTAGACACCATCCCTTCATCCCTTTTTTTTCTTTTCCTCTCCAATACTTCAAGCACACACAAAAGAATTAATCATAAATTTTGGTTCATGACACACTATAACCACTGTTATGTAACCTTTTAATTTACTTATAAATGATGTACTATGAACCCTATTCAAGAACGGAATATTTCCAATAACGTATCTCCCAACGTACTCTTTCCCTTATCCCATCTTCCTGTTTCACTCTCAAGGTAATCACTATCAGAAATTTTATCATCTTCTTACTTAAAAACAAAGTCTAAGCTGTATACTGTTTATAGTTTTCTTTCATTTTCAACTCTCTAAAAAGGTAGCATACATTATGTAGTCTTCTGGGGCCTGCCTTTTCATTCAATATTATGCTACTAACTATAATCCAGGTTGTTGCATGTAGCTGTGTTTTATTCATTTTCACTGCTGTACAATAGTCCACTGTGTGTCTATACTGCAAAATTCATTTATCCATTTTTCTGCAGATAGGTTAATTTCAGTTTTAGTAGTGATGAGATATAGTAGTGATGAACATCCTTGTATATATCTCATGGCGCACATATGCAAGCTTCTCTTGGGTATATACCTTGAGTGGAACTACTGGATCACTGGATATATACTCGTCAATGTCCAACTTTACAAGATAATGCTTTTATGTGATAATTTTATGAAATAATTTTCAAAGTGGTTGTAACATGTACTTTCTCCATTATTATCAGTGTTATGAGATACTGTTTAATCCGTGTCTTTTCCATCATTTGTCACTGTCCAACTCCTCAATTTTTGCCAATCAAATGATATAAAATGTGATCTCCATTTGTATTTCTCATATTACTAATGGGGTTGGAAAGCTTTTAAGCCATATGTACTACTGCCTCCATGAAATGCATATTCATGAATTTTACCTATTTTCCTACTGGGACTGTTGATTTATACTGGTTTGTAGGAGAGGAGTTCTTCGTATAACTCTCAGTATTAATCCTTTGTTGGTTATGTTTGTGTCGAATATCTTTTCCCAGTTTGTGACTTGTGTTTTCACTTCCTTTAAGATGTCTTTTGATTTTTAAATGCTTTTCATTTTAAGGCAGTGAAATTTATCCTTTTTAGGTTAATGGTTTTTGCAACTTGTTTAAGAAATCCTTCCCTACACAAAGGTCAAAAATATATTCACCTACATATGCAGTTGATTTTTGACTTGAAGTAGCAATTGATTTTTTTAAAAAAATTCCTATGGATAGCCAATTGTCCCAACCCCACTTACTGAAAAGTCCATCTTCTCCCTATAATCTGCATGCAACTTCTGTTTTATAGCAAATATTTTCTATATGTATAGGCCTATTTTCTGGGCTCTCTATCCTGTTCCACTCATCTATGTAGTACTGATCTGTTTATTACTACTCTATCTTTTTTTTTTTTTTTTTTTTTTTTTTGTCGTTTTTTCGTGACCGGCACTCAGTGCACCGGTCAGTCCTATATAGGATCCGAACCCGCGGCGGGAGCGTCACCGCGCTGCCAGCGCAGCACTCTACCAAGTGCGCCACGGGCTCGGCCTACTATACTTAATTACTGTACTTGAAAAATAAGTCAGGATATTTTGTAAGGAAAGTCAGCGCTCTTGCTTTTTCAAAAGTGATTTAGTTATTGTTAGTTTTTCTTTGCTTTTCCATATACATTTTACAATCACCTTAACATATTCATATTTGACAAATATGTTTTGTTCTTGATTTTGATTTAACAGTTTCTCATTTTGCATGATTTTCATTTTGGGTTTTGTAGTTTATTCTCTGTCAGATTAAGAAATTTACATTTTATCTTTGTTTATTATAAGTTATCATTCAAGGGTATTAAATTTTATCAAAAAAATTTTGGGGGTCTTCTGAAATGATAATTTATTTTCCTTTAATGTTGATCATGCACATATGCATCAGTCATGCATTCATGATTTAAATAATTAATGAAGGTGCATAAAATTTTCCTAATACTATAATTTAGTTTGCTCACTTAAAAAATATCTTTTGAAAGGTACCAACATCCCCAGTTATATAGGTACTTTCTAAACACCATTTTAATATTTTATTATGAAAATTTTCAAAGATACAAAAAAGTTGAAAAAACTTTACCATAAACACCTTCTACCCACCATCTAGATTCTATCATTAACATTTTACTCTACTGGGATGAATGCACACACACGCACATACACACTCATGCATGTATATGTGCATATATATATGTATGCATATGTATTCGTATACACATACGCCTTTATCCATTTTACTTTTGATGCATTTCAAAGTAAATTGTAAACATCAGTAAACTCTCCCCTTTTTCCTTTTTAGGTAAAATGTACTATGCAATGAAATGCACAAATCTTCAACATACATTTGCTCAGTTCAGTCAAATGCATTCACCATTATAACTCAAACTCAATCTTTAACTTGCATCAGAATCATCTGGAGAGACTGCTGACATATAGAAGGAAGGGCCCCAGCCTCAGAGTTACTGATTAAGTCTGGGATAGAGCCTGAGAATTAGCATTTCTAACAAATACCCAGGTAATGCTGACAACTTTAGAACCACTGATATATACTACTACTATCATCTCTGAAAGTTCCATAATGTTCTTTCATAGTCAATCCCCAGCCTCCCGCAACTGCTCTTCTGATTTTTTTCAATACAGATTAGTTTTGCCTCTCCTAGAACCTAATATAAATGAAATCATAAAATGTATCTTCTGTGTAAGGCTTCTTTCACTCCCCATAATGTTTTATTTATTCTTCTATGTTGCTGTATGTATCAACAGTTTGTTCCTTTTTGATGTGGGGTACAGTCAGTCCTCCATATTGGAGGGTTCCGCATCCCATGGATTCAAAAAATAGCAGATCAAAAATCTAGTAAGGCCTATAATGGTTGCATCTGTATTGAACAGGTACAGATTTTTTCCCTTGTCATTATTCCCTAAACGATATAGTATAATAACAACTATTTATATAGCATTTACATTGTATTAGATACTATAAGTAATCTAGAGATGGTTTAAAGTTTGCAAGAGGGATGTTCATAGGTTATATGCAAATACCATACCATCTGATGGAGTTTGGATGTGTTGTCCCCTCAAAAACTCATGTGGAAATTTGATATCCAATGTGGCAGTGTTGGAAACTGATTGAGTCATAGGGGTGGATCCCTCATGAATGGATTAATGGTCTCCCTGGGGGAGGGGGGATTAATGAGTGAGTTCTCGCTCTATTAGTTCCCGCGAGAGCTCCTTGCTTAAAAAGACCCTGGCACCTGCTCTCTCTCTCTTGCTTCCTCTTGCCATGTGATCTCTTTGTACCTGCCTGCAACTTTCCGCCATGAGTAGAAACAGTTTGAGGCCCGTGTCAAATGCAACTGTCCCAGAATCATAAACCAAATAAACCTCTTTTCCTTATAAATTACCCAGTCTCAGGTATTTCTCTTATAGCAACACAAAACGGACTAATACACCATTTTACATTAGGGTCTTGAGCATCTGAAGATTTTGGTAATTGTGGGGGGTCCCAGAAGCAATCCCCTGTGAATACTGAAGGACAACTGTACTTTTAAATTATATGGAATTTTCACAGTTTACTTATCCATTTGCTAGCTGATGAAGATAGATAGTGAGAATATTTGATTGCAAACTTCAAGAAGGAGATCTTGCTTTAGATTACAAAGGCCAGGAACAGATGAAATAGGGATCACCCTTAACTTTTTTTCATTGTCTGCATTTTGTTCATAAACTAAGAAAAGGACCAGTCTTGGATAATAAGTAATTAAATAGCATTACAAAGTCAATCCAATTTTTGTGCACCTATCATAAGGCTATGATAGTGCTTTTCCTTGTTTTGTTTTTGCTGGCTGGCTAGTATGGGGATCCAAACATGCGGTTGTAGAGCCTTTTAGAAATTATGGTGATGTCCCCTTTGGAATGGCTGACATTAACTAAACTAAGGTAGTCATAAGGTTCCATAAATATGGAGCTAATTATTTGATTTAAAAAGGAAATGATGTGAAATATGTCAAATAAAAATATGAAATGAAAGATGATTTATGAAGAGAGTCTAATATATCATAGTTTGGATAACACAGGTAAACACCATGAAGGTGTTTTAAGAAAAAAAAGACATCTTAAAACTTTTTAAGAAACATACTACTATACACCACCACACCAGAATGGCTAAAGTTGTTTTTTGGTTTTTTTGGGGGGTGGGGAGAGGGTTTTTCTTTTTTTGGCAGCTGACCAGCAGGGGGATCCAAACCCTTGAAGTTGGTGTTATCAGCACCACGCTCTAACCAAGTGAGCTAACCAGCCAGCCCTAAAGATTTTAAAAAGACTGACAATACCAAGAATTGGTGAGGATGTAGAGCAACCAGAACTCTCATACATTGCTGGTGGAAATGCAAAATGGGTTAGCCATTTTGGAACAACGATTTGGCAGTTTCTCACTCAGCGTATGATCCAGCAATTGCACTCCTAGGAATTTACCCAAGAGAAATGAAAACCACATCCACACAAAAACTTTATACAAAAATATTCACAGCAGCATTATTCATAATGGCCAAAAACTACATGTAAACAACCCCAGAGTTCATCAGTTGGTAAATTATAAAGAAATTGTGATATGACCATACTATTGAAACTACTCAGCTGTGGAATATACTATAAAGCATATGTACTTCACAGGGACTGGTTTTCCAGTCTTGCAGTTTCAAATACTGACCTTGCAAGGACAGGAAATTTTCCTCAGGATATAAGTCTATGGTGTCAGATAAGGATTTGTGGCACAGCAGGTTGCTGGCTCGAAGACAGACTAGTTACTGACTGTTATGTAAAGATACTGAGAAATTGCTGTAAGAAGGAATGTTTGCTAAGATCAAGCCTGTGTTGATAAGATCACTTAATTGTCTACTGGAATGTCATCTGGTTTGTTTCACTGAAAGTTACCAGCCTACACTGTTAAACTATAACCCCACCTTTGTTCTCTTCCTGTAACTTCCTGGTCTGGAAAATAAATGCAGGAAGAGAACCCCAATTCGGCTGTTAATTTCCCAAGGAAGGGATCCCTCTCGCGTGAGCGTTCCGGTGGGAGATTAACCACTTCGGGGCTTCTCACTGCTCAGAAGAGATGGGCTATGAGTAATCCTTTCATCTCTGTCACCCAGGGGAAGTGGGGTGACAAATCCATGGGGAGTGAGGCAACGCAAAGCAACAAAATGGTGCCCCATGTGAGGACGTTCTCCACGGATTGGAGACTGACCTGCCAAGCATTAGAGAGGAATAGGATGTCCGATTCATCCCGGCAAGGGAGTCCCTAATGAGGGAGACGAAATGCACCCTGGTAACAGAACCACAGGTGGCTTTTGATTAGCGACAGCACGCCTATGGCAGGTCAAAGTTAGGTCTTTTCAACCCCGGAGATATTTTTTCGTTCTCTTTACTTTTAAAATATGGATAATTCGTTAACAAAAGGGGAGACTGAACATACATTACAACTCCAATGTCTCCTTAAAGCAGCAGGCTGTAAGTAACTGAATGGCAGCTTGTTAAACTGTTAGTGGATATTAAACAACCATGTCCTTGATACCTCAAGGAAGGGAGCCTTAACATAAAAATTTGGGAACAAATTGGTCACTGGCTAATTATGCAATGGGTCTCATTAAGGCTTCCCACCTAACAACTAGGAATCTATGTCAAGTCACTCTGAGGCCTATCCAAGACCTTAACTAAAAACTAAGATATGTTTATGTCACCAAAAAAGGATAAAACTTAATCTTTGCCAGTGACTGAGAGAACTTTAAATTGGACAATCTAAAGTAAAAGAAGTTAATATTTCTTTAGTGTTGGTATTGTTTGAGCATGCTTTTCTTTCTTATCTGCATGATGCTTCTCTCCTCTCTTAAAAGCCGTGGTTCTTTTCTTAACTGCATGTGCTACTCTTTTTCTCTAAAGACTCTGGAGTGTTATAAAGAAAAGCAGCCATGGTGCCAACCAGACTCCTTTTGGGTCTACTGCTCTTCTCCTAAAAACCTCAAGAGTCAAATGGTTTCATCTCTGATTGGTGGCTCAGCTCTTGAGCTCAGTAAGCCGTTTGAGAAATAAATACTAACCTAAAATCTACCTGTTTAACTAGATGGTCTCAAATTTTCTGGCATCTTAAACAGACTTCTAAATTCTCTTCTAGTCTCATCTGTGTATTTCTTCATAAAATCCTATTGGTAGAATTCTATGCTATTTTCTTAAAAGGAAGAAGATCTTCTCTGCATCTTCTTTAAAAGGTTTGCATACTTTGCTTTACAATGTAAACTTGTTATCTTGCTTTCTTTAAGGCAAGGTGAAGCCTCACCAATAAGTCTTTTGGAAACAACACAACCTAAACCTGACTGTCCTTTTCACTAGTGAGCTTTTTTCTACATCTTGAACAAAACCTGTAAGATCTTTGTTTGCTCTTGTTGTTTATGTCTGCATATATGCATGTGTAAGATGTATGTTATGTTTATATGTTCATGTCTGTTTGTGTAATTGTTTTATGTGCTAGGTACCAAATTGGCTTATAATTAATGCGCACTCATTAAATAAATAAGTATACTTTTCAAGTTCATGTTACTTAAATCTTCTAAAGTTTTGATAAATGTATTTTCAAAATTTGATTCAAACCCTTTACCTAAATTTGCCTCTAGGTCAATATGTCTCCTTGTTATCTCAGCTCTGCCTCCTGGCCATCCTGGGAGACATAATATCTTTTAGAAATAGATAGTGAATACTGCCCTCTGCCTCTCTGGATTCCACATAGCTCCAAACACCACTTGGAAACCTGGGACCTGAAATGGCTAGTGAGAAGAAACCTATGCCAAATATCACATAGGCCCTAGTTAGCATTAACTGATAAGGGTATAGATCTACTACACCAAGTTTTTGGCTGGGAAACTATAAATATTTATTTGGTAAATATAGCTAAAACTCAAACTGGGCTTTGTGTAATTTGCTCTGATAAATGAATGCCTATTTACTAACCTGAATGTATAAAAATGTTCTTATCAACACACATTGTTGCCTGAGTTTACTAATCAAACAGGACTACATTTGTCTTTGCTAGAGGTTTTTAGGTTGTAAACCCCGCCAAAACCAAAAAAACTAAATACAAAAAACCCCCCTTTTTATGTATAATTTTTAGACAAATTAGGGCAATTTAACATTGATAAAAAAGAAACCGAAACAAGTATGTAAAAAGGAGGTGATTTAAAGATGGCTATGGATGTGGGGATATGATTATGGTTGGAGGGGCTAGAGAGAAAGAAAAATAATTTTTATATAAGAAAGCATCTGGTACAATATATTTTTGTCCTAGAAGTAAAATGACTGGCTATTTAGAAAGTATGAAGTATAGGACAAAAACAGAATGTCTGAGTAAGTCTTGATAATGGTTTATGTAGATAAGTTTGTTAAAAGGGTTTAACAGTAAAAAAAATTAACTGGATTTAAAAACAAATTGTGTGTGTTTTTCTAAAATTTAATGTCAAAAGTATTCTAATACAGGGTTAGAATTTGCTCTCCTGCGATGGAACAACCAGATTTTCTAAAAAAAAAAACACTTGACTGCTCTTAATACAAAATTGTAAAAGGTTTTCTTTGTCCCTTAGATAACTGGTTTAAAAAACTTATTTCATGATAAGTTCTTGTGCTCTCTGCCTTTGAAGCCCCCTGTCACTTTGGTTTTACTTTTTGTAATAATTTGTGATCTTATTCAACTAAATGTTTTAAGCCTTTTGTTATTTAACAAAACTTTCCAAAACCAAATTCTGAAAGCTCAACATTTTAACTTTAACTTTGAGGAATTCCAAGGGCCCTGTAGTTTCTCAAAAGATATATAAAAGATGTATCAGAACTAATTGGTTTATTTAATAAATTAGACTATATGGGAAAGCACTGTCAGTTCTGAAGGTGTTATGGATATGTGTTCCAAAATCTTGTAAGGTTCTTAAATATCTGTATCTTGATATAAATGCTATGGGTCATAATCTTGGTTTAATTATAATTTTAAAATGTTATGTCTTCAAATATCTCATGAAAAAGCTCTGATAGGTACAGTTTCCGACAAACTTTGAGTTCATAGCTTTAAACTGAAGTTCCAAAATTCTAATGAAGAAACTGATGGGTCTGTGAAATTGTTCACAAAGGTCAAAATAAAAAAGTTAATTGGTAAACTAAAAAGAATTATGGGTTTTTAAAATTTCCTTATTTTAAAACACTGCTGATTCTCCTAATGTTTTCCAAATGTAAGAAAACTCCCTCTCTCTCTTAAGCTATCTATAACTAACAACAGTTTGGTAAAACGTCATTTATAACAGAGATAAAAGCATTTGTTGTCTCCTTATTTGATCCCCCCCAAAATTTAGTAACTTTAAGTATTCTTATGATTATTATGGCAATATGGCTAGTTTATAAGTTCAATGAAAATTAACTCTCTCTCTCTTTATAACAGGATATAACTCAAAACTTTGGTTATAAGATAGCATGTCTCATTTCAAAGTTGCTGATCTCTTTTTCATGTTGCTGTAAATTTGGCCAAACTGCTGCTTTATCCTGCTGTTCGTCCCCCCCCACCCCCAACGTGGGACAAAACACAACCTGGGAAACAGCATTCCCAGCAACGTGGGATAAATCACTGAAAGAAAGAGAGCTGAGATACTTCTTTCTATCACCACCTGGGAAAGAGCCTTCCCAACAGCGAGAGATTTATGCAAAGAAAAGTAAGACCCTTTCAATCTAGATATTGATCATCAATGCTTTTATGAGGAATGCCTTGATCATAAAGGGGGAAATAACGTCTTCTCTACAAAAGCAGTTCTCTAAATTTTCCTGGCCTTAAAGAGGGTGTTTGTAACTTGGATGAGACATCCCGTTCTTAAGCAAAAGACTTGTAATTGATCAAAGATTTGACAAAAGACTAGACCTCTAAAAACAGTAATGTCCTGGACAGTTTAACTAACTCTCTGAACTCAGAGTCAACTATTACATGGAGCAGAATCCCTTTCTCCGAGTTTCAACAATTATTAATTACACCCAATTCACAGCACCAGCAGTGATGCCGCTGCAGCTGCCCTGAGAGACAATGACATCATCAGTCCTCACCTGAAGTAAATTAAAAGGACTTGCCATGCTAAATGATACTAACTTTGTTTTAACAAAATACTTTTTTTGTCTTAACTGTGCCAACCTGATCTATAGCTTTTGCTTTTTCTTTTAAATAAATAAAACGGGGGAGATGTGGAATATACTATAAAGCATATATACTTCACAGGGACTGGTTTTCCAAAGTCTTGCAGTTTCAAATATTGACCTTGCAAGGACAGGAAATTTTCCTCAGGATATAAGTCTATGGTGTAAGATAAAGATTCGTGGCACAGCAGGTTGCTGGCTCGAAGACAGACTAGTTACTGATTGTTATGTAAAGATACTGAGAAATTGCTGTAAGAAGGAATGTTTGCTAAGATCAAGCCTGTGTTGATAAGATCACTTAATTGTCTACTGGAATGTCGTCTGGCTTGTTTCACTGAAAGTTACCAGCCTATACTGTTAAACTATAACCCCACCTTTGTTCTCTTCCTGTAACTTCCTGGTCTGGAAAATAAATGCAGGAAGAGAACCCCAATTCGGTGTTAATTTCCCAAGGAAGGGATCCCTCTCGCGTGAGGGTTCCGGTGGGAGATTAACCACTTTGAGGCTTCTTACTGCTCGGAAGAGATGGGCTTTGAGTAATCCTTTCATTTCCGTCACCCAGGGGAAGTGGGGTGACAACCCTTGGGGGGCAAAGCAACGCAAAGCAACACTCAGCAATAAAAAGAAACAAAATATTAATATACTAGCAACGTAAGTGAATTTCAACAACATTCTGCTAAGTATAAAAGAGGTCAAACACAAAAGACTGTATATAGTGTGATTCCACTGGTATAAAAATCTAGAAAATGTACAACTACAGTGATAGAAAGTAGATCAGTGGCTTTGTAGGGCGGGGGGGGGTAAGGATGGACTGCAAAAAGGCATGAAGAAGTTTTTTAGGATTATCTTGATTGTGCTGGAGATTATGTGACTGTATATAATCACTAGAATTCATCCAACTGTATATACCTAAAATTAGTGAATATTTTCGTATGCAAATTATGCCTCAACAAACCAATTTTGATTGTTAAAAGTATCACTGTTATATTATTACTAAAAATATTCCTAAAAATTGCTAAAAGTAAACAGAAACAAATGAACCCAACCTGACAATAAGTTGTTGACATAACCAAACAGAAAAAAATTATTTAAAGACAGAGTTTTAATGTAATACCTGTACTGAGCTTTAGCTAAAAGAAATACAAAGAAATTTTTAATTACATTCTGAAATCATACTGTTAATATACTAGGGCACCGCAAATAAATAATTGTTAATTTCTTTAAAAACCAAGGTTCTTAGCCTAAAGGAAAGAATAAAATCAAAGAAGTAAAATCCCATAAACTCATAAGGTTTAAAAATATGAAAATAAATTATTTTTCTTTTTCTAAAAAGTACATATTTCTAGGTCTATACTCTGAAAAGGTAGGCATAGAACTAACTTGAACAGACTACTACTGGGCAAAGATGGGATGAAATTGAGCTTCAAAAAGAATCATCATTGCAATAAATTAAAACACATCATACACATAAAAATCAATTGGTTCAGTCAATGGTCATCTCTGGAGGTTGATAGGAAAAGTCATTCTGAAAATTGATAAGTAACAGAAAAGAATCAAGCATTTTCCCTGCCTTTCTTGTATAAACTTTATTTCACAGTAACCAACTATTTAATAAGGAAAAAAATTAAAAAATTAAAAAATTCCCTTTTAAAGAAGAACCTGCTAATTAACACAGAAGGAATAAAAGAATTAGAAAAATCACCATTTCTCAACTTCTAATGGAAATAATGGATCTAAGTAATGATCACAGAAACCGATACTGAAAGACTTTATAACAGATGTATCAGGCTGACAGCACCTAAACTCAAAGATCAATCACTAAAAATGAGACAATCAGACATGTATTTCCTGATGTGGTGTAATACTATTCAGCGCCACTTATGAAGTACTCATGTCTCCTACCCTAAAAACTTAACTTCAATCTTGTTAAGCCTCTAGATCAGATCTACGAAATCCAGAACTTGGGACACTGTACAGGAAAACATACGGGGCATTAGAAAAGGGAGGTGAAGAGTCAATTACTACAGACCAAAAGACTTAAGAGCTAGATCAACCAAATCAACTATAAAAATATATTTATGAGACACTGGAATAAAGTGAATATTGAACAAGTATTAGATATTAGGGAATAATATATTATTTATTTTGATATAGATTATAATGATATATATATATTTTAAAGTCATTCTCTGCTAGAAATGGACACTAAAGTATTTGTGGTTAGAATGATATAAAATCTAGGATTTGTTTTAAAAATATTAAAGCAAAAAAAAAAAAGAGGAGAAAGATAGGTAAAACAAGACTGGAAAAATGCTGATAATTTTTGAAGCTGAGTGATGAATTTTTCTGTTTATTTGAAAATTTCTGAAATAAAAAAATTAAAAATTCATACGAAGATAAATATTTCCACTTATAAAACCTTAAAAAATCACTAATTGTGGTTTAATTCCACACCACTACAGGACATTCTATGTATTTTATAACATGCCAAACAGTGTAATTACATATTTAATGCAATCTGTGTATCTATAGATCTCATGTCTGTTACCTAGATGAAAAGGATAAGTGCAAAAATAATTATCTAGAAGGAAGGGAAGATAGAATTTCAATTGGTGATTCAGAAAACTTACAACAGGCAACTGAGTAATGATAAAACAGGAAAATTAAGAAAAACATTTGGCCTAATGTATTGAAATAGATTTTCCCTACCAAAAGGCAAATATTTAATAACTGAAAATAATCTTTTAAATCATAAAGCCTATGAAGAACTGACCTTCTATTAAATTTCATATTATCAGGAGTCAAAATAATACTCACGTTTTGAAGGAGTTGCTCAAACCAGTCATAGCCAGTATCTCTGCATGCTGCAACCTAAGGAGGAAATAGGAGGTGAAACTATCAAAATTAGAAACTTATTTAAAAATCTGAATAAAATATACTTTGTTATGCTGTAGCCTGAAGCATACAAATGTCTCAATTTTCTCAATTAAAAGGTTTATTTTTAAAGTAGACAATTTTTTTTTTCAATAACTCAAACATTTACCAATGTTACAGAATTTTATTCTAAAAATATCTTGGAAGACATTAAAGAAATTAGTTTAAATGAAATTTAATGTGGTACTAAATTTTGAACAGTAATTTGAATCACAGTATCAGAAAGATCTGTAGGATCTAAAACAATTTGTCTCATTATCCTTCTAGACGATAGATTTAAAGATACCAGAAATGGTGAAGATCATATAATTGAGTATATAAAATTTCTTATGCTCAAAACATAAAAAGTATTCTGGGTCAAAAAAATCTATAGTTTATGTGTGTAATAAACAAAATGAAACTAATCTAAATTCAGATTTTCTGAAAAAGGTAGGAATTACTTTCTCTTTGCAGGTTGCTACCCCTGGGCTACTGTATCATTCTTCCACTTATCCTTTCCTTTCCTGTTTCCAATTGTTGGAGGAATAGGAGAGTCTCATTGTCAGTGTTTATGTCAATGAATGCCAAGAAGCTGGGCTATGTGGAAACATCAAATTCATCTTACTTGCATCCCTTGCGTATCTCCAGAAATACAAAGTAAAGGAAGCTGTACTAAATGTCAAGATTAATTAAATATCTCATCATTGTCCTTCTTTTCATAAGACAGGGTAGGCCTCAAACTAGGTTTGAAGCCCCAGTGTGCACACTTGTTCAGTCCTTCTTACCACATCAGTGATGTTTAAAATTTTTCTTGTCATTGCTTCTTTGTCACTGTGTGGGGTTGGAGTAAACCAGAGTTTTTGGAATGTTTCATTTACTAATTTCTAGAAGAAAGAAAAATTTCCAATTAATTGACTACAAACAAACATGGCAAATTCTTAATACCAAATTTTCATTAAGGCCCAACAAAATGCTATAGGTAACTAATCAAAACACAAATTACTGGGAATTTTTGGTATACATTTTCTCACAGGTTTCGTTTTTTTTAAAAAAATCACCTACCAATTAATTTCTCAAAATTATAAACTTTTTCAAATGGGTAAAGATTGTAAATAATTTGAATGGGTGACACTATGTCTAGAGCTTAGAACTTCTGTATAGTATACACTGAAATGTTTTTGATTGAACTAAAAAATATTTCTTCTGCTTTTGGAAGAGTTGTTACAGTATTTGCTAAACTTAAAAGAAATAGGGACAATCATATATATGATTACATATATATGTAAATTGACTTAAAAACTTAGGACTAAACTCTTAGCAAAGTATTTATTTACTAATTTAGAAAACCAAACACATGCCATTTGAAAATCAAAATAATTTTTATTTGATGTTAAACCTTTTGGATATAACACAATCTCTACAATGACATTAAATAAATATTATAATTGCTGAATTGGTTGGAAAAGACCAGATTTTATTAATACAAAATCTAGAAATAAAAAAAATCAAAGTATGTCTTTTTCTTACATTTACAAACTAAAAATGCTGATTCACTTGTAAAATTTTTACATATACATATATCAACAAAATTTAGATGCAATAAACATTTAACTTATTTCAAACATTGATAAAACATAAATATTAAAGTAGTCAATGTTTCATCTTACTTTAATGCCCTCTTCATCATTGACTCTGCGAATCATTTTTACACACATTTCTGTAATTTTTGGAAATGTTGGTTGTTCAATACAGATATCTCTGAGAATCTTTATTACTCTTTTCCTGACACTGATACCAGTATCCTAGAACAGAAAGGTATTTTTATGTCAGAAAACTGAGATACCTTAGGGTGTGAAATTTGATAAAATGAAATTAGAAAATAAGTATCCATAAACATAATAAACATGGTCTGTGTACTTGCTCTTTACATACTTCTTAATAATGTTACTATGAATATGAGTTATTTTATTATGTTGTCTTTACTTTCAAAATATAATATCTAAGACATAGAAACATGTTCTATAGTTCAGCCCTGGACACAAGACTAGAGTATAAGCTTGCGAGAATTAAATGGGATAATAAACACAAAGCTTTTAGAACAATGTGGGCACTTAAACAGCACATGAAGTAGAACCTATAAAGTAGACTGAACAAAAAATGTTTAACCTTAATCTAATCAAACCTTTGGCACTATCTTATTGTTTAGAAGAATACACCACACAAAAGGGAAATAATAAAACTAACCTGGTCTTTTTAACCAGTCAATGTCAGAGGGGAAGTATATAAAAAAGTAAGAGAATAGTCTTTAATTTTATGACTTGATCCCCAAATGCAATGTTATCTTTAATTGGATTTTGATTCTTTAAAAAGTCTGAAAAAGACATTTGTGGGACAACTGGAGAATCTGAATATGAACTAACAAGTTATTAGATGATATTAGGGACTGTTAATTTGATCGGGTGAAATAATAGTTCTGTTTATATAGAACAGTATCCTTACTTTTAGTGATACAAGCAGCAGTATCCATGGGGAAAAGTATTAAAATGTTTGTAATTTAATTTAAAACAATTTAACAAAAAGAATACATAAAGTATGTAGGTAGGTAATGGGTGTTCATTGCACTATTTTTTTTAACTTAAATTTTCATATTAAAGAGTTTTCAAAATAAATTAAAAGCATCAGATGCTAAGCTTGAAAAAATATTAATCTCCATTACAAAGGTTAGCAATCCTAAGAACTTTTTAGGAGATTTTGCTAGGGTCAACTCTGTCAGAGTTCATTAGATATTTGAGAATCCTGTTGATTTTACCCTTTACTTTTGAAAAGACTGAAGTATTAAAAAATTCTTATACCCTTTCCTTAAATTATTTATTTTTTCAACCAAGATTTTATGTCTAGTTGAAGTTGAAAATTACTCTATAATTCTTAGTCACACAATATTCTGATAGTTTGGATAGGCTAAAGGTGATAAAATAAACTCCTGTCATTGTGGGAATATCTAATCCTGTGCACTAATGCATCTATGCTGAGTTCTATAAAAAGTCAATATGCCTGCAATGGGTAGTGTGGAGATTCCAGATATTTCCTAATGCCAACGTCTCCTTTTATTTTCCAGGTAAATGCTTCAGACTTAGCTTGCAGGTATCTGAGTAATACAGGGACAATACAGTTAACAACAAAGTACTATGTATCTCTGAACGGCTAGTCAAGACGATGTTGAATGTTGCTAACACAAAGAAATGACAAATGTTTGAGGTGTTAGATATACTAAGCACTCTGATATGATTATTGTACACAGTATGAATATACCCAAATATCATTCATCAATGCATACAATTATCATGGGTCAATTAAGAAAAATAAAAAGAAAAGAAGAGAGAAATAAGAGTAGTAGTCACCAGAGGCAGGTAAAGAGACGGGGGTTGAGGGGCCAGGGAAAGGTTGCAGACTGGTGGAAAGTTACAAAACTACAGTTAGATAGGAAGAATAAGTGCTAGTATTGGGTGACAATAGCTAATAATACTGTACTGTATATTTCAAGATAGCCAGAAAGGAATATCTTGAATGTTATAACCACAGAGAAATGATAAATATTTAGGTGACAGATATGCTACCTCTTCTGATTAGATTATACAATACATGCATGTATAGAAACATCAAATTGTACCCCATAAACATGTGCAATAAAAAAAAAGTAATAGTAACTGAAAAAAGGAATCTAATTATTGCAAATGATTTGTTTTATAATATTGAGAGCACTCCTCTTGAAAATATATCCTTCTTTTTTTTGACCGGTAAGGGGATTGCAACCGTTGGCACGGTGTTGTCCACACCACACTCAACCAGTGAGCGTACCAGCCATCCCTACATAGGATCCGAACCCATGGCCTCGGCGCTCCCAGTGCTGCACTCTCCCAAGTGAGCCACAGGGCTGGCTCAATGTATCATTCTTTAGAAAGTTTCTATAGTTCGCAGATTAGGCAATATAAATATATAACTAATACATTTACTTTTCTGGCTTAACATTTTAAAATAAGACATGATACTCTAAAGGCAAAATTATATTCATGAATCATTTATAGAAATGACAAAGCAAACATACCAATATTCTTTCAATCAGCATATCATAATACTGTTCAGCAAGCTGAGGTCGACAAAGGACAAATCGACCTAGCAATTCTACTGCTGCTTCTCGGACACTAGTTGAGTTATCCATTAATCGTCCATGAACTCCTCGCTGCATATCAAGCTAAATAAAAATGAAGAAAATTTAATTTATATTAAATAGAGCTAATATTTTAGTTTAAATAGAAAACCCAAGTAAGACAACTCATTTTTGTTCTCCTTACCCTTGCTAGAATACTGGGGTCTACAGCAACAACCTCAGATAAACACTTCATGGCTTTTGTTCGAACAGCAATTGCATTTTCACCAAGAACTCGTAGAATCTGCCAAACAAACATAGAAATTTTCATAAATCTTAGAGTACATAAAATTTAACGAAATATAGCATGAGGACATACAAAAAACAAACTTATTATTTACCTCTTTTTAATGTATATATATAAAAGAATAAAAGATCTTACTGATCCAAAGCTTTAACTTAAAGATCAGTATACATGGCAAGTGAGGCATTTTATACATTGGGGCCTTTCCTTTATCCTGGCATTCCCAATTAAACTTGGTTTATATTGCTATGCTTCATTTGCAAGAACTTGTAGCTCCACTAAAACCTTGCTATGTGGAACTTTAATCAAGGATAGTTAGTATCATTTAAATCATAATTTGGTAATTGAATAATTTATTTTTATAATGTCACTTATTCTACCTATACCATATGTGTGTACATTCATACAGATATATATCCATTTATCTGTAAAAGTGATTAAAGGAATCAATATATAAAAGGCATGCAGAACAAGGACACTTCAACAAATATGGAATATAGAAACAAATGCTACTTCTATGATCTCTTAAATATATACGCTCAACAATGAATAGATGTTGTACCCCAAAAGCATTTAGACTCAGAAAAATGAACATTACTGTATAAGGAATTCTGGCCAGGTTTACCTGTGTCAAATAAATATCAAAGCTCTGGGCAAAAGGCCTCATAGAGGCCAAGTATCGAACAATCAAGCAAGCATCATCATAGTCCACAGTATCAGAGTTCATCCTGTAACAAAGTCATTAAAAATTTATTTTTTTGGACCTTAGGTAAATAGATATCAAAGAGATAACTGAAAAAATAGATATGTTTTCTCTGTGGCTCTTACTTTAATGTGCTGAACTGAGAAGGTGTGGTTTTGATAATGCTTCTAAGAAACTTTTTCCGGTTTTCAGCTCGATGCATAATTTGACCAGTTGTCTCAATTTCCTTTGCATGATGTGTTCCTTCAGACGATTCTTCATCTTTTTGTGATTTCATTGCTTTTTCTGTTTCCAGAGTTGTGTCACGAAACCACTGGGCTATATAGAATTTACGAGAAAACTGAAAAGAAATCAGACAGACTTGAGCTTGATGAAATTAATAACAAAGTTTCCAAGTTATTAATAAAGTTACAGTTATCACAATTAAGAATACAAATATTTTTACTTGAAAACAACTTCCATCAGATAAAAACACTTTAAGAAAGCTAGAAAATATGGAATATCCTGGATGATAGGAAACTTATTAATGTCAATAAAATTAGATAGGTGATGGGTCAACTAGAAAAGTTTAGAATAAATGAATAAAATGCTGGAAGGTAGAAGACTCCATTTGTTTTCAAACCTTGCCTTATATCTGCAAGAAATACACATGCCGATGATCACTGAATTAGTTTAACACTGAGGCACAACTCTAAATCTGTTCCTCTGAATACAGACTGAAAACCTGCAATAGTTGGTTGAATACCTTGGTGGTCACCAATCTTTCCACTGCATATACCATGAGTTAAAAAAAAAACAACAAAAAACCCCCCTGCAATATACACATACTGTTGTTCTCTAACATAGTTTATAAATTTTATACATCACTTACGATACTAATTACTTTGGATATATTATATAACATAAATACAAATAGAACTAAGGATACTTAAACAGTAATACACATATAAAAATTAATAGTTTCTTTTTTGTATGCTAATGTATCACCTCATATACCACCTGGCCATACCTACTCTAAGAACCAATGTCCTAGCCTAGTCTCAAAGATAACCTATGGAAAGATTTCCCAATATTTTTCTTGTCACACAATCTTAGTATACTATAATACCTGTAACCAGTATTCCATGTAAGACAATCAACCCATAACATTCTTTTCTGTTTAGATTATCAAATGTCCCTATGTTTCAAAATTGATATTCTAAACAATTTTTCCTGTTCATGCCACCTCTCAATTTGCTTTTAGACCCAATTTAAACAAACATGTAATATCTCCAAAAAAGAAAAGAATCCTACCACTAGTGAAGGATCGGTCTCAGTGTTTTCATCCAAGTAATCAAGCAATGCTTTTTGCAATTGTTGGATTTCATCTTCTCCTCCTGAAACCTACAGAATAAACCAAATAAAAACAAAAAGGATATTACTGGTATACTTTAATAAATCATATAGTTGTAAATACAAATCTGAGGGAAAAATACTGATAAACATTAAAAATGAAAATATAACTATAGCAACTAAATGGAAAAACAGAAAAACACTATTTCTGAAAAACATATATTATTTACTGGTAGCTATGGTTAACCTTTATTTTTATGAACGACATGTCATCTTTCTTTTAAAGAGCTCACTGGTAGCTAATAAAAATTATCAGAACAATGTGTTAAATCTTAAGAGCTAGGAAGGCCCTAGCACTGGTTTTATGCTTGGAAAAAAAGACAATTCCAAACTTTTAATTTGGTAAATGAAAACTGTTATTATATATATTAATATGTATTATAGGTTTCTTTGAGATATTATTTTAACAGAACATTGTAAAAGGTAAATGTTTTTATTTATAATTAATGTGAAATAGTACTTTATTCCACAAAGGATATTAAATATACAATAGGTTAGCTGTTAACGTGTCTAGGTGCAGAAAGGGACTGAATCTTTAGGTTCTGTCAAGAATTATAGAGCTAGAAATTAACTGAGTTGATGTTCATGTCCACAGTTTATACTCTAGCAGTTCTAACATTACCATGTAAAATGCTAAATATATGCTTTAGAATATATCTAAGTAGGAAGTAAAGATTAGAATAATCTATGTTCTAGGAGTGTGGTAAAACTGTTACCTTTGGAAATCAGTCATAGTACTGTAAACTAGTGCACTGTAAACTTCCAAAAGCAATATTTGTAAATATGTGTGGAGAACCATAAAAATGTTTATAAATGATCCCTTTCCTCAAATTGTACTATGTACAATCTACACAGCCACATGTGGCAATAAGAGGTTCCAGGCACACTCTAGGAAATACTGAAAGTCACCTAGCACCTAGATCTTGGTTTCTACATTAACATTCACCAAGAAAAGCAAACAAAATTCTCTGGAGAAATACCTGGTCCCAGGGCTGGGACAGAGAACATAAATGATGTGCCTGAAACATTTTGTGCCAGAAAGTAAGAAAGTCCTCAAAGAATGATAGCACATATCAAAAGGACACAAAAGCTAGCTTACAGGGACTCTCACTGGTCAAATCTAGGATAATTTGAACAGTAAAATAATGATGACAACAGGTATTAGAAGTATATTAAATGGTATTATTATATTAATGATAATTTTTTGCTTTATCAAGTTATACTATGGATATTGAAGTGAGAGCTCTTGTTTGCAGAAATATACACAAGGCAGTGGCTCTCAAACTTTAGCATTCATTAGAATCACCTGGAGGGGCTTGGAAAACTGCTGACTGCCCCACCCCTAGAGCTGCTGGTTCATTAAGTCCAGGTAGGAACCTAAGAATTTACATTTCTAACAAGTTCCCAGGTGATGTCATTGTTGGTTTTGCTTGTCCATGGACTCACACTTTGAAAACCAAGGACCTGAGAATTCAGGGGTAAAGGGGGCATCCTGTCTGCAACTTAGTGTCAAATGGTTCCGGGGGGGCGCGGGGGGGGAACCCACACATATAGAGACACACATACATGTATATTTTGAAAGAGAATGATAAAACAAATGTTATAACTTGTCAACAATTAAGGAATTTGGGTGAAGCGTTTATGGGAGTTCTTTGTACTCTTCTTATAATTTTTCTGTAAGGCTGAAATTATTTCAAAACACCTAGTTAAAAAAAAAAAAAAATTAGACACAAGTCTACCAACATGGATACGGTTATGAACATAAAAAAAGACTACCAAAAAAAAAAAAGAAAGAAAACAGAGGTTGTATATAGTAGCATTACAGATAATTTCTTGAATTTTCTGAAGTAACTTTTTGTACTATGAACTACTTTAAAAAAAGAATAAATGAAGCAGAGCTTTTTCCCCAAGAAGGAAACTCTCTAATACAATAAAATGAAAAAAAGTCCTCCTTCCTGACCCCTCCCCAATATAAAAAAACGACATAAAATTTAAAGGTATGGAACATGCCAAATCATCATCTCAGTAAACTAGAGATTTAAATAAACTTTATCTTAAGATAATTATGAAATAGCATTATACACTCATAACAGTAATTCACACACACAAAAAAGTAAACTAAGGATTTATATAAAGCATTTACAAGTTCCTTTTAAACTTTATAATTCACCCTAAGGTCTTAAATTTCTCTTTCGAGCATTGAAAAGCCCACTTTTAGAAGTATAAATCTTATTTTAAATCTGCAAAATGAAACACAACATTAATGTAAGAACATCTAAAAAAAGCAGTTAACTATTATTCATCCCTATATATTAATCCTTTATCTCACCAATACCTGTTTTAAAATTCGTTCTATAGACCCTTGATCCATTTTGCTTGTAACAGCATCTTTCCTCAGTCGTGCAGCAACAGTTCCAAGGTAATCAAGAGATGCCACTCTTAAAGCCATCTCTGTTGACTTGTTACTGAACTGATGAACCTAAACATTAAAATAGTTTTCCATTTAATAGATATATAACAGTATGTCTTTAACAGCAATTTATTATATAAACTCCCAAACTATGTTGTACTATTTGAAATTTAAACTTTTTTTTCTTACAAAATAAAGTGACTTTCGCCTTTTGATTTTCCGGAATGTGAACATTTTCATTTGGCTAAAAAAATTATAGATTAAACTTCCTTAAGAATATAACCACTTTTTAAAAATGTAGGCTCAACTGTTTATTTGTATAAAATGGAATATTACTGAATAAGAATTTCTTTGGATGGAATTCTGATGCCTATAAAACGTTATCATAGTTTCATAATAGTATTAACATATTTTCCAGTTCACAAAAAATAAAGTCTCAAAAGCTTTGTAATAATTTTTATTGTACAAGTTCAAGTGTAGTTAAAAAAATAAAAAGAGAAGTCATAATAATTTTTCTGTTATTCCCCTATGGTATTACATGAGGACTAAAAAGTCCCACGTTTTTAGAATACTTTTAAACATGACAAAGAGTTCACATTAATCAGTTTCACACTCATTTTGAAATGAGTAACTACAATAACATGACTCAGTGTTGAGATGCTTCTAAGTAACAATATATGTAACACTTCCAAACCAAATAAAATTTTAAAGCATCTTAGGTAACGAAATGAAGCACTGAAATTCACAACATTTGAAAGTTTTCCACAAGGTACTGACAATACTGTGTACAATTATGCACATGCAAAAATAGAGATGCAATGTTCATATTTCCTTACACATTGTTAAAGAATTCATCATCTGTGAATCAGAGTACATCCTCATTATGTTGTCTTCTAGTAATCTAATAATCTTTAAATGCTATACTCTTACCAACAGTCTCCCTAACAAACTAAGGAGTAGTTCAGCAGCTGGCCATTCAGGCTTATTGACTGTTGAAAGAAGGTCTTGAACAAAATTTTCAAACAGTGGTCTGTAATCCTCTTCACCTTGCTTACTACCACATCTGTTCAAAGACAAATAAAAAGGATGTCAATTTAGGTGACATGTCTACCAACATGACTGATATTTTGTTAACTAACTTTTCTCTATATCTGTATCTCTATATCTAGTAGCAAGGTAGTAAATGAGAGTATATTAAATATAGTTTAAAATAAATTTATTTCTTAAACTCCATTTCCCCCCCAATTATAGAAAATTAATTTATTAACTAATATTAACATTACATTCTGCAAGTAAAACACATTTTTAAAAAAATGACCACTGTTTTTCTCTCTACAAGATTGCCGTAAATTCTTATGGTGGCTAAATAACCTCCCTCCACAAACTCTGCTATTCAAGTAGAATGCCCCAAAATTTACTGAAGAAAAATTACAGAATTTCAATCTAGTACTTTAATTTTTAGAGTCTAACATATAAACAAATTCACACAATTTTAGATTTTTGATACTCTAATTACTTCATTTTAAAGATCAGGAAACCAAGGGCCAGAGAGATGTATTCAAAGTTCAGATTGAGGCAGAAAACTGGGTTAGTTTTTCTCTTAAATGAACTGTTCTCTATGCTGTGCAAAATAAAAATCAGAGTTATGTTAATTTTACTCACTTTTTAAGGAAGATGGAAAGGAAGTTTTGGGCTGTTCGCATAGCTGTTTCATAAGAGTTGGTAATAACAACATCCTGGTCAACCTAGAGTGGGAAAAACAAATTTATGAATATAAGAAATAATCAACAAACAAGTTAGCTCATTTGCTGTTGCCACGTTATTACTGAATAGGGGTAACACACTTAAATACTAAAATGCTTAAATTATTCTTTTATATAAAGAGAGAAACCACAATTAGCACACAAAATATTTTTCACTACTTTATTATAACAGATAAAAATACTGGCAGAGTTCATTTTAATTTATTAAAATATGTAAGAACAACAAACGTGATAACAAATGTAATATTAATAGTTGCTTACCATGATCCAGGTCAGAACAAGAAGAAACGAATTGAAAATAATTTAGGAAAAATATTTCAATCTAAAAGTTAATGAAACACTGGAATATATAGTCCAAAAGAAAATTCAATGTCTTCTTTAGAAATTTAAAGATTCAGATATAAATAGTCAATTCACAGTTGTAGAAACACAAAAGCCACATGAATATAGAAAAAGTGGCTCTAGCTCACTAATAGCCAGAAAAACACAAAATAAAACATGACACCATTTCACAGTGACCAGAATAGGTAAAATAAAAATGTAGAAATGTAAACTGAAACATCACTTTGGTGGGCAAACTACCAACTTCCAGTAAAGTTAATGCATGTACATTATGTAATAATTCTACCTCTAACTATATCTAGAGAAACTCTTGCTTTAAGTTGGGATGCCATTATATGATGTTTTTAACTTAAGTCAAAAAGAATCTGGTATGAGTTATATGTATTAAAAACTATGTTGAGTGAAAAAATTAGCTGTAAATATGTCACTATCATTTATATAAAATTTAAAAACAAAATAATCCTATATCAAATTTATGCAGATAAATAAATGAAAGGAGATAAACACACTCATGATACTGGTCACCAATGGGAAGAAAAGAAGACTGGAGACAGAACAATGAAATTGAGAGCTGGAGAAGAAACGAAGAGGACCTCAACCTTTTGGACAATATTTGTTTACTTTATTAATTAATGTATTTTTTTATTACACACACAAAAACATATATATTTATATTTGGCAATAACAGAATAAATACTACCAGCCAAACGCAAAAAAAAAAAAAAAAAAAAAAAAAAGAATAAATAAATAAATAAAATTATTCCCATTTCTCTCTAATTTTTGTTGAGTTAAAACTACAGAACCTGTAAAAATTCTAAGCGTTGATAAAGCCAAAAGCAAATCTTAGCTGTGAGTCACCCATCAAGGGAGGGTATAAACTCATTTTTCCTTATATTACAATTACATATCATGCATTTATATATACTACATATTATAATATTCACTTTCATATTCAATATTTCACTTGAGTCTTACAACCTGGTATGGTAGGCTTGTTAAGTATTATCACCCTCATTTTATAGCCGAAGAAACAAACTTGGAAAGATTAAAATGATTTGTATGTTTCATGCCTGGTAGATATGAATCAGAACCAGAACTCAAGTTTCCTAAAACTTTGTCTAGTGCTCTCAGAGGACCCTAGAGCCCAACCACAAACCCCTAATTAAGAACCTCAGTTTTATAAGAAATAACAGAGAATATAGGTGTTTCCTTTCATAAAAGTACAAAGTTATAAAACCTTTAAAGATTCCTTACTTTTTTATTTGAGTCCTCTTCTGAATTAGAGTCCTTCTCTGATGATGGTAAGTGTACCACACACTGAATAAGTTGTAAAACCAGTGCTGTAACCATCTGAATATACATAGGCTCTCCATCCATATCACTACTGTTTAACCTTTAATGAAGAAGAAAAACCTTAAGTTAGATGAAGTAAAAAAGAATGAAATCCTGTCATTCACAACAACATAGATGAGCTCAGAGGACATTATGTTAAGAGAAGTAAGCCAGGAACAGAAAGAGAAATACCAAAAAGAGAAAAACATATGTTCTCACTCACATGTGGAAGCTAAGAAAGTTGATTACATAGAAGTAGAGAGTAGAATGGTGGTTACTAGAGGCTGGAAAGGTAAAAGGGAAGGGAACAATGACAGGTTAGTTAATGGATACAAAAGTACAACTAGATAGGAGGAATAATATCTAGTGCTGTATAGCACTGTAGGATGACTATAATTAACAACAATTTATTGTATACTTTCAATAAGCTAGAAAAGAGGATTTTGAATGTTCCCAACACAAAGAAATGGTAAGTGTTCGAGGTAATGAAAAAGAAAAAAAAAATCAGTGGCCTGCAGTGTTTCAGGGGAGAATAATTATGTCTAATTATTTTTAGTGAATTAGAAAAATACCAAGTAAATGCCTATGAATGGTCAGATAATTAAAATCACCAAAGGAAAAATACAAATTTCTATACTTAATATGCACTGCAGATAAAAATTAATAATGAAGAATTGCTGAATATTTCTCAGAATGATTTTAAAAATGATAAAAGTTTCCAAGGTTTCTAAAGGCCCACATATTCTGATATACATTGGCTGTTTCTGGTATTCATTTGATATTAAAATGTGCTACAGAGTCAGCTCTTGATCATCTGTGCTAGAGTATGAGGTCAGTGGTACAGATGATTAAAAAACCAGTTTCCATGTCTTCTGTTCTACAGATATTGTAGAAATGTAGAAATTCTTTTATACATTGATAGTTTTTCTTCAAGTTTCACAGACAATAATGTTTATCAATAAGCAATTAATCCAAAAAATGATTAAGATAAAAACAATTATTTTAAAGAAGACAGCCTTCAAAGCAATCTAAAAATAACTCTATATGCCAGGTCAACAAATTTAATTATGATAATGATGATGATTAGCTATGATGGCAAAGACAATAATGCTGACCACAGCAATGGATAACATTCCTTAGTTACACTGTGCTTAATGATTAAAGAGAATTTAATCCCCATGTCTATTCTGTACACTGCTGCTTGAGTAATCTTTCTGCTCTCTTTTAAAAATATATTAACAGCTTACCACTACCCAAAGGATTAAGTCCAAGTTCCTTAGTATGGCTTATAAAATCCTCTTTGAATTGCCTTGACTAGACCGGTGGTTTTTAAAACAGGGATGATTTTTCCCTCCAGTGCCTGGAAATAATTTTGGTTGTCATAACTGGAAGATGGGGCTTCTACTGGGATCTGGTGGGTAGATGTCAGGGATGCTAAGCATCCTACAATGCACAAGAAAGTATTATCTGGCTCAAAATGTCAATAGTGCCAATAATGAAAAACTCTTCCATAGATCTTTACACTTGAGGGTCATTTATCTTCTTTAAATCCCCCAAATATGCCATGTTATCCCACATATCTAAGTCATTCCTTATGCTGCTCTGACTGAATTGCCTCTCTTATTTAATCATTAAAATATAGATCAAACAGATATGATGAAGAACAGATGTATAATAGATACAATGTAATAAAGTTCTTCATTATACTTGACCTCTGCTATAATTAGTTACCTGAAGTTCCTTAAACTCCTCTTGCTGGTTGGTAATCTTGCAAGTGAAGTAAAAATTTCTTCCAAAATTAACTGCCTATGTTTTTCATATCTTGAGAATACCTGTTTAGTAATTATAAGATTCCAAATTAAACTTACAATAATTAGCAGAAAACAAAAATTATACCATAACGTGATAAAAAATAATTCCCTTCCATTTAGAACGAAAATATTTTCAATATATTCAATGGTAATGACTTAAGATAACTGCTCAATTTTTCTATCATTAATTAAAACATTCTTATAGAAGTCAAGAGTATATTAGTTTCATTTAGAGGGGTATGATATCTTGGTTATGAAAAGTAAGACAATATTTAAATGATTTTAATTTTAATATAAATATTAAGGAATTATTAACTGAAATATTTTTACATATTTAGAAGTGTTTTAAATCTGATAAAAATGGAATAGCCCCAAAAATTCATGGAATAAAAAAATAAATACTTAGTGGTAAGACACATAAAAATAGTCCTTACACTGAAATAAATCTAACAGATATCAGGAATCTGTATTCATTTTGGAAGTTTGAATTAAATGACATCGATATTATTTTCATTTTGGGCTAACTAGAAATACAACTTGAATAAACTTACAGCAGTGACTAACTTAATGGCACACAATTGTAGTTCACTGACATTTTCCACAAAAAATGGTGTTATGCCCATTGATGAAACCTGTTAAAAAAAAAAAAAGAGTAACTAGTACACATCTTTGATTTCAGTAACATTCTATTTCACTAACTTCTAACATGTTCTTAAACTTACTGGAAAACACTAAGAGGGCATTTTCCTTTCCCTCACCTAATCAGCATCTACTCCTTTCTCTGTTTCCCTTCACCCTCAAGCACATTAGCTCATACATCAGGTACCATGTTTCATAGCTGCCATCCCTCTAATCTCTGCCTTTTGAACAGATGAAAGTCAAAGAAATATAAAGAAACATTTCACAATTTTGGATGAAAATATCCTATAAATATACAGGAAATATCTTTCAAAGAATTTAGAGTTTGAAATTTACACTACATTCATCTGTCTTCTGCCCAAAAGGTTTCTTATTAAAAAATGCCCCAACCTTTTATTTCTTCAATTTAGATACAACATATTCTGAATGGAAGAAATTAGCATAGTGCTGGTATTATTACTGAGTGAACAAGGTTATACTAAACTCAGTCGGACCCTCTATTAAATTGTTTAGTCTAGAAATACACAAAATGCTTCAAAAAACTTACCTGAAGAATGGTTGTGTCAGTAAGAAGCTGTATCTCTAGCAATTCTGACAAGCTGCTAACAATGTCACAAACTTTGTTGTAAAGCATTACTATTACTCTCTGCTTATGGGTAGAACATTTAGCCCGTTTTGCCTTTGAACTTAATAAGCCTCCTAAAATGAAAAAAATTCAAGACAAGGAAAATGTCAACTTTTAATAATTTTCAACAAACAGTACTATAACTGCTTTCTGAATTAAGAGAGCACTTTTTTTTTTGCTACATAAAAATACACCACGGCAAATAAAGCTGGTTACTTATTAAAAAAGAATGTCGCTCACTAGCAATATTCTATTAGAAACATTCTTATAACAGATAATCTATGGCACACTTCAGTGGCTATTAAATTCTTGTATCTAAAATATTACTTTGTCTTGATTTCCATTTTTTTCCATTAGAGAATAGTAAGATTATATTTCCCTTTAAATTAATTTACAATTATTATACAATAGGCAATCCAATGCAGATTATTCATGAACGTAAATTTGGCTTTTCTCACTTCAAAGGTATACATGTTAACTATTTCATTGCTCACTTATACAGATAAAGAATCAGAGGAAGAGTATACATCTTGAATCAATCCCTTTTGCAAATAACTACTGTATTAACTAAGAGTTCTATATTTTAGTCAAACCCAAAATCAAAGTGGTGTTTATTACAATTTAAATGATCCATTAATTTTAGTGCCATTTTAAGTCATTGTATTCTGATTCACCTAACATGGCAAAAATTTACAATAGATAATTCTGATATTACGCTAAAAAAATATCAATGTAAAAGGTCAAACTAACCTCCATGGGGATCTAATCTGTAAACAGGATCATACTGAGGATAAAGTGTATTCTGCAAATGAAATTTAGTGTACTGTATAACTCTTTCGATTACATCCTCAATGTATACAGCTTTTGGCATGTTAGGGGATGTCATAATGTTGATAGTTGTAAGACAGGCATCTGCTGATTTTGTAACTCTCTCCATAATAAGGTCTCTCCATAACCTTTCTTCTTCTTCAGTATCATTATTCTATAAAACATAACATTGTTAATTAAATGGAAATAAACACAGTTATAAACTTAAAATATAAATTAAAAATTATGATATATTTGATTTTCACTGATAGAAAAGGGAGTATTTTGATGTGCATACATTCTTTAAAGAATATCCAGAATGAAGTACAAATACTGCTATTACTTAAGCAAGATTTTTGTTTCACTTTTTTTAAACATGATATACTCTATCTCCTAATTTCACCACTAGATGACACTCTATTGACAAAGTTATAATTATCTTTTTTGTATGCACTTTATCCAAATCTAAGATTTTATCTCAAGACTATAACTGTATAAAAATTAATTTTGTGTTTTGGATATAAACATTATGATAGTGTAACAACTTTAATTCTGCTTGCTGTTGTGAGAATAAAGGAAAAATTAATAACAACAAAAAAAGAGCCTTATTTAGAAGTAGTAAAATGTTACTGACTCAATCATTCCTAATATCTATTTTTCAGCAACACTAAATTTTTGAAACTGAGATTAAAAAGTAGTGATATGCAGACTACCAAAGACATGCTTTATTTTCTAAAATGGATAATTCAACAACTGACAGAGTCCTCATTTTAATTTATACATCAACAACTTGAGAGTAATAATTGGAGGGAGTGCTTCTAATCTTCCTGTTCAAGTGAAAATCCTTTTATCACATCTTTAGCTATGAAATATAAGCTTTATATTCTAGGACTATTTCCATATACATACCACTCAAAGTTTATACGCTGTGGAAACGTAATAAAAGCACATATATGTAAAGCAGCAAGGGGCTTTCTAATCAGTAATTCTAAAAACTCTTGATTATCTTTAACTTTAGCTTTCTTTCATTTTACTGCTTACATTACATGTCTACTTTTAAAAAAAAGGATAAAGTAGTTTGTTTTTGATATTAAAACTATTTGGAAGCGTTAGTTAAGGAGGTTAACTAACATTTAACCAAATGTCAAATGTTAAGGTGATCTACAAGACATCGAGTAGTGCTAAGGTTTTTAGGAATGAAAGTAATTTCATTAAGACTGAATTGGCCAGCTCTCCAGAACTCTAGATTCTTGATGATGTTCATCACAATTTCTTGGCAAAGTATTGGTATCTTGTAGACTAATGACGGAGAAGATTGCGAGTATAGGTTTCTCTAAGATTTTTGTTTCTATGATTCAAAAACTAGTTTAAAAAGAGAGCATTAAAAAATATAGACGTATTTAACAATCCTGAGAACTACCACCTGAGATTACTTTTCTACATATTTTATTCCATGTAGATCACTTAGCAATCCTGTGGCTTCTGTAAACACTGAGAACATTTCCCTCATGAGGGAAAATACATGTATTAAACAGTGTATGTATTAAACATATGTAGTGTATATGCATGTATGAGAGTGAAAAACATATCAGAAGTGTTAAAAATGGTTATTACTGAATAAGAATGTGAATTTTTTTTTTTTTACTTTTTATGTTTTGAAAATTTTTTACAATAAATATGTTACTTTTGCAATTGGGCTTTTAAAAACAAGGAAAATTCATGAACTCAAAACATCCCAAATTCTTATTTCTTAAATTAAATGCCTATAAGGATTAAAGATTATACTCATTAACATCAGAGTTAGCTATATCAACTTGAAAGCACATATGATTTATAAAGTCTGCTATAATTCTAGGGAAGCAGATCTCAGGAAATTAAGTTGATTCATAAACTATTGCAACCACGTTGGTACTGCTTTTGATAGAAACATATCAAATGTAGTAACAGCTGCAGTTAACATTTATTGAGAAATTAAAATGTGCCAGACACTGCTGCAATCACTTTACATGAATTAATTCATTTAATTCTTTAAACAATCCTTTGAGCTAGGTATAAAAATGGAATACAAAGATTAATGTTTTGGTATACATTTGGAAATTGGCATAAGGTGCCTAACTATTTATTTCTCTAGAGAAGGTCAACAAAAAGAATTACTACCTACTATCATCTCATAAATGAAAGAAAACTTTAAACACACTCATACACTTATGCAAGGAAGAGTATAAACTAAGATTAAAAAACAGCCATATAAATTGAATAAATTCACATTTTTCTTTATTATTCTTACTTTACAGCAAAGCTGTGAACTGACAATGTGCAACATTAATTTTGAATTACTAAAAGTAAAATTCTATTAGCAATAATAATGAATTAGTAATTTGTACTAACAAGTGCAAAGTAATAAAATGTGAATTTTTCCTTATAAATCAGTTTATAAAAAATTTATATCTTAACAATATTAAGAGTAAAATTAATTTGGATCTTTAACTTACATGATTTAACAAAGTGGAAAGCTTTGACCCATCCTGAATATTCTTCTCCAAGATATTTAGGACTTTCACAGTTTTGTCAGTTGAAAGCTAAAATGGCAACATAAATTCTTTTATCCATCATTGGTAAAAGCTATAAATTATTTAAGAAACACTGTATACAATTCTTCACAGTGGGCTATGGGAGATATAACATTATCACCCTCTTAAAGAGTGGAAAAAGAAAACTTTCCCACTTAGAACCTCTACTCGAATATGAATTGTGTAAAGAACTTATCACTTGTTTCTGAAAGACAGATGAACAAACACAGGATGGGAACATATGCATGTTACTAGCTCAACTCCTACCACACAAGTATATCTAGGTAAGACTAAGTTTGTCCTGATGCCTGGCTCTCTGCTCCTGTGGCATGACACTGAACACGCATACACACATACATACTCATTAAAGAACACATTTCGTCTGTTCACTTAATTATTATTACATGGCTTCCACACTACAACGTTATTCAGCAGTTTTCTTAAAATCTAAGATAGCATTTTGAATACCAGAAACATAAAACTGGATAATAAAAGTTATAAACGTGAAACAACACTACTTTATTTAGTAGATACTTCTTTTATTTTTTTTTGGGATGTCATGTCTAAGAATGTCTTTATTATTTTTTGAACGTCTTTTCTAATGAAATTTTTTGATTTTTTTTTTTTTAAATTTCTTTTCTTACAAAGCATGCTTTCACTATTTAAAAAATTAGTAGTCCATTTGGAGGTTCTGTCAAGAGGCAATTGTTACTCAATTCTGTTGATTAAACAGTTTTCCTTTTAGACTCCTCACATACTGCTAGGACACTCAACCTAATCAACCAGAAGAGCCAAATGGGACATCAATAGAGTAACTGACATTAGTTTGATTACTCATGCTAGAGTATAGAAGCAAGTTTCCCCAAATATTGCTTTAGATAATTCACAACAGATTAAAACTATTGAGACTTAAGATGAAACTTCTGCAGCTTGAAAATACTCAGCAAATTCACTTTTTGAAATAGTAAAAATATTAGCTATATGTAATTATGGAACTTATAAAATAAATACCTAAGACTGGAACTGGCACCTCAGAAAACTGTTGACATATTCCTATACATAAAATGAACCAATATACTCCTAACTGCACACAGTAATATCAATGTGAACTAATAGCACATTTGTTAACTATGTGGTTATGTCTGTCTTTAAAATTCAGATTCATGGCACATTCATTACTTGGAATATAGGTAATATTTAAACAAATAAAAAATAAATAACTGATTATATTTTAAGTTTGTAAAATCGTCAAAATACTTTCCAGGCTACTTTAAAATTGTAAAGTTGAAAAAAACTTAATAAACAGGCTTAAATTGTTTAGAATCAACTCCACAGTCAGACATAATCTTTTATTAGTTTGTTTACTATTCTTGACAAATAAATCATTATTAAGACTGAGAGTAAACAACTCTGCATAAAAGGGATCCTGACAGAGGAGGAAAGGGGAATTGTCTTGAAATTTTATATGCATAACAATCATGCAGTAGTTTAGGGGTGAGTGGTGGCTGATAAAGATAATAAGAGGGGGAAGGGGGTGGGGGGGAAATTAGTAAAGGGTCACAAAAAAGGTTTACACTGTGTAATGATAAAAAAAAAGATTATAAGAGGCTACCTCTTGATGCTGCTACTATTGGTTAAAGTTACCAATGAAAAGATATTCTGCTATTCCATTAGTGTCATGAGACCAGTTCTTAGTAACAGGGATTTCATATGAAAGACAACTCACAACTGTTCTTAATAACAGGGATTTTATATGAAAGACAACTCACAACTGTTATCATAAAGCCTACAGCAATAAGGCTATGTATTTATTAACAGTTAAAAAATGGCAACATTTTACAGCATGGGATGTAATGTATTGAAACCAGACCTTTAATCTTTTATGACCTTTCCATTTAGTCTTAAATGACTAAAGTAAATGTCAAAGAAAAATTGAGTGTATTTTTGCATTTAAATAACCTAAATATTTGAAAAAATGAAAAAACTGAAAAAAATAATGAAGGTCCACACCTCTTCTGATGTAGTAATATGATTTTCTTTAGAATAATTTGCAGAATATTTCTTTTATTCAAGGTTTTCTTTAATAAAGAATTAATTCTCCTAGACTCTCAGAAGGCAACCATGAATTTTCTTTTCATTATTATTTACTTTATGCAAACTTTATAATCTGTCCTGAAAACTTTAAGCTAATTTCAAATGTTAGCTATTAAGTAAATTTATAAATTTTATCCTGGTGAGATACCTTATCCATTATACCCATTGCTTTAATTTTAGCGGATTCACTGCCAAGTTCATTAAGCTGATGTTTTCCTAAGAGCAGTTCCTGAGGAATTTCATCATCATCACCTGAAAAATGAAACCAGACAAACAAAAACATAGTTTAGGTAAAAAAATTGCTCAAAATGGTAAGCTTAACTTTCTAATAAAATTTTTGGACACACAAACAGATATAAACAAACTAAAATAACAACCTAAGAGGCCTCTGTAAACTTTAAGCCAACCCTGAATGAAAGAGGGCAGGAGTTAAAATTAGATTTCTGACTAAAAGGGGAAGAAGAGATAGATGTCTTGTCTTCACTACTTTAGATATATCATTGACCCTTCTCAACCACGCTCTTTGCTCCAGGAGGCTGACCTGTATGGACTACATCAACAGTCTCCCATGCCCTCTGGCTTCTGTTTGGGTTCAGCCAGTGGGATGCCCTGTCAGATCAAACAGAAGGAGAGTGAGGGCAGGGTATTTATATCCCTGGCTCCTTCCTTGCAAGGTCTCCTCAGGCTGGCTCTGTCCTCTGACCAAAAGGTACTGCTTCTTTCAAGGCAGACTACTCTACAATATTTTTCTGTACTGAGTTCTGATGACTTCTTTTTACCCCTATTCTCTTTGGTATAGGGGTGGTAAACAGCCCCATGGCTGTTAAACCTGGGTTTCTGGTACAATGTTGCAATTAGTCTCTTTGTAAATAACTCCTCCTTAAATTATCCTAATTTGAGAGTGACATCTGTCTTCCTTTGGGGAACCTAAATGACACAGAAAATTTCTCAGCACAGAATTGGAAAGGTTCAAAAAAGATGAAATTGATACTCTAATCAGGAAACACAATGATACTTAGGCAAGTAATTCTCACAAAACAAATGTATTTTTAAAATAAAGAGCGATATACCTTTTAAGGCAATCCCCAACAGGTAGATTCTTATTAGAATTATTGTATGCCATATGGCTTTCATGTAAGTTAGGCATTAGTGTTTTTACCAGGTCAAGGTGGCCTAAGATTGTTGAGAGTAGCTCTACGCATTTTAAGCAGTATTTTTATAAACATAACATTGTTATATTTATAGACATAATCTTTATGTATTATTATAAAAGTAATATATGAATGTAACATTAATCCTACTGTATTCTAATTGGTTTACTATTTTTAAATATTGGCCACTAGAATAAATGAACAGATAAACAGATTTTTTTCCTGCATCTTTGTTCCTATTAGTATCCTCATTAATAGAACCTACTCAAGACTCACCAGCATAAAGACTTCCTTAATTACTCAAACCTATTGTGGTAGTTGTACTCTCAGCTGTACTCTTAAGACACTATCTATCAGTACTTGACTAATTCAGTACTTGATTTTTGTTTTAAAGTTTTCAGTTTCTTGATAGCATGGACTAGATTAGACTCCAAAACTAGATTTCACGTTTCTTCATAAAACAAATCATGCCTCTGTATCCTCTACAGAAAGTGGCAGAAAGCAAGAGGCAAAGCAGGGGTAAATAAATACATTTTAAATTGATTTTACCAAATGCAGTAAAATCCATATCTTCTAAATTATCCAAAATATTCTCTATTGAGGCTGTAAATCTCTTAAAAGTTGAAGAGTCCATCATTTCTGTAAGAGGAAGAAAAAAATATTTATTATGCCTACATTCCAAGCAGACAAGTGAAGTTAAAGACTATGAATAAAAACAGATTAAATAAACTGTTACCTTCAGGTGTTAATTTTGGTTCATAAGCTTTCCTTTTCTTCTGTTTTTCTTTTTTCTTCATTTTTCTAGCGACTAAAATGAACAAAAAGAAATACTGAAATGCAGGAATGACAACTTAAAATATTTCCATTTTTGTGTCTAGTTTCTTCCTGAACATTAATTAAATACTTAAACAATAATCACTGCAAATCCAGGCTAAATACATACTTTTGTCTTGATTAAAAATTAGGAGCTGTTAATTAACTCATAAAAAGATATAAAATAGTCTTCAAAGTTAAAGCCCTAAATTTAAATCAGTTTAGGTACGAAATCCGTTGACACTGATGAATTACCCTCACTAAGGCTGGGAGGAGGAGAATAATCTTCCATGTCAGAATCTGACGGACTTCGGTTTCGATAACGACCACCACCTGAACTCCTTCTTCCTTCATGAGAGTGGCCACTTCTCCTATGATCCCCAGAGCTTCTTCTGTCACGCTCTTCATATTCCCAAGCTTTATCATCATCTTTTTTATGTCGTTTCCTAGAGGCTAGAAGCAAATCCCCATGACAAATAATTTACCTCATTTAAAAAGACTATTAAAACTTTACAAATGAACCACACAGGGGAAAAATATCCTCATTTTTTGGAGTCTAGGAAATTCTGAGTCATTTTGTCTATCCAGAAGTTTAAATTACGGTATAGAAAGAGTATGACTAATAACACGATCTATCCAGATTTAAAGATGTTTACACAAATTCAGTTCACTAGTAAATACAGATACGAAGGTTCTTGGAATTAATCCACAGTGCTCATTTCAATGAAAGGTACTCAGTGGGTCAGTAAAGATTATATATCTAAACTTAAAAATAAACTATGGCTTATAAAACAACTTTTATTTAAGATTTGGACAAAAGCCAGAACCACCATTAAGCATTTAGATTATTAATGGGAAGCAGAGTTTGGAGGAAAATTTAACTTTTGAGAAAGTGTTACAGAATATGGGTAACCATGTATACAATCAATTAATAGCTAAATTAAACCCGTAACTTAATGATAAATTCCAGAGACTCTGGTGACCTACCAGCACAAGCCTACAGTGATAGAATAAACCTGTATAGTTACAAATACTGAATAAACCTGTATAGTTACAAATTCACATACTGAACTCAGTTCTCCAACAGTAGGACTGTTTAAACCCAGGGAGAAAAACTTCTAAGCTTATGCATGCTACATAAGCATGTTTATATGTTACCTTCAATCTTTTCCCCATTCTTCCAGAGGTCTAAGCATTCTGCTAATATCACCAGTACTAACAGAAGTCTCTAGGCAGACCTGGCAAACAGATTCCATCTGACATATCAACTCTAATCAACTGGTAAAAGCTGCACAGAGCATTATGTTGAAAAGAATTCTGAGCCCCGAGAAAGTAGATTCCATCTGACATATCAACTCTAATCAACTGATAAAAGCTGCACAGAGCATTATGCTGAAAAGAATTCTGAGCCCCAAGAAAGTATCATAATTCAGCAAGAAAGACTGATCAGAAACATCTGCAGTGAGAGTTGGAGGGTGGTGCAAGTGACAAAAATTTACCATACCTGTTCTAGGGAGTAGGTACCACTACCAAGTTAAAAGCAGTGTACAGAACTCATGTGTCCTACACCTTGAGATCATACACTGGTTGTTGTAGTGACCACTTGTTGCTAACAGTGCTATACTTTCTGTTGTTTGACTCCATTGCTTCCTAATGACTGGCTTCTTTTCTGAATCCTGAACTATAAACAGTGAACAAACATTTAAGACAAATCTCTTCCTTAAGTACCCCATTTGGCTTAAAGGATGCCAACATCTGGCCCATGCAACATCTATTTACACTTGTGCCAGTATCCTTAAGTGTGGATAATAAATGTGTATACTCTGGCTAATCTTACCCTTACATTCTTCCTTATCTGTTCCTATTCAAGAAACTAGTTTGGTTTCTGGTTCTGGACCCTTCTATCCAATCTATGGACAACACAGCAGGAAATGGTAAGTTTATTTCCTTTTCTTTGTGGTCACAGGCTTGGCACAGAAAGAGGATTCATATAGAAGCCAAATGTAAATAAATATATTTAAATCTTCAATAGTTTTCTTCATAATTAGGTATAAATTTGGTTATCAAGTGTGTGAGGAAAGGGAGAATTTTTCCCTTTTTACGACTAGGGTTTGTCCTAGTACCTTCTCTTTATGAGGTGTTGTTTCATGTACTAATATAAGTAGTGAGGGGTGTGTGTGTGTGTGTCACAGAGACACAGGTGATTTTTTTTTATAGCATTCATTAAATGTTTTTTCAACAAGTACTGAAATGTTTGCCAAATACAAGAGATGACAACTAAGAAGCAAACATGTTCAGAAAGTAGTATTCTACAACCTCAAAGATGACCTACTTTAGTCTTTTAGCATTTTAATTAATTTCATAAGAAATCCATTTTAAGCATTCAATTCTATGAACAGAAAATGCTTGAAAAACCCTAAAGTAGTTCGGTTACATTCGATATGCTATATTGGTGGTAAATTGTTTATAGGCTGTGGAGATTTTTATTTCACATTCATTAAACTTTAGGCAATTTGAATAAAAATGGGTGGCAAATTTAAAAGCAAAACAAAACAACTTCTATGACACATTGTGTTTTGCAATGAGGTTATCAGCATCCCAACTCATTGTGGCTAGCTTGTTCTTTCTCCATTTCCTTCATTACCCTGGAAGAAGCAAGGCCCAATAGAGGAGTATGTAAAATATGAGGGTACTTCAAAAAGACAGAATTTTTCCATGAATTTTTTGAAGACCCCTCCTATGACTTACATGTCCTTTCCTTCCCTTTCCAAATTTCACCTGTGTCTCTCTTTAGCATCTTATGTTCCCCCTCTCCATTTTCCCCAGGTACCCAGTGACCTTATGCTATGCTATGGCTATCCAAATCTGTGTGGCCCAACTTTCAAAGTTACCCTTTAATCCTTTCCCCTGTCCTTCAACAAAACTACCTCCTTAGTTTTAGATTTTAGAAAGCCAATATGATTAAACTGCAGTAAAACCTTAATTTTCAAAATGTCTATTTCTCTGAAAGCAGCATAATGCCTGCAACTATGTTCTCATAATACTTTCACATTTTGTATTGGACTGTATTTTCATTGTCTTTGTTGTGGGATAATAACAATTTGGTTGTTTATGTAAACTACCAATTGGACTTCTTTCACGAGTCAAATCAGTGGTCCCAGCGTCCACTTTTCTAATGTTAATTGTATATAAATAAACTAAGGAGAACAGGAAGCTACTATGAGATTTTTTTAAAAGCTAGAGAAACTTTCTGTATTCCCAGCAGGGGTTGAAACTGAGGTTCTCTAAATAAGTAGTATTAGTTTTCAGTATACATGGGCATAGATATAACAGGATCCATTGGCTTAAAAATGAAGCTATGAGCTCCCATAAGATGGGACAATATCCCTCATAATAGAAAGCAAGTAAAAGAATAGTGGCTGCACTGATGACTAACACGAGGCACATGTAGCTCAACTCTCCACTATTCTACATTTGGTAGATCTTTCTGATTATGCTATCCTTTCCACCTAACTGTGGGATAGCTTCAGAATTCTCATCAACTTAATGCAGGCAGCTACTATCAATCAACTGGAGTTAAAAAGTGATTTGAAATCAAACTGTAGTTAAAGGACTCCTCCTTCTCAGTTGTTCTAGAAATGAGTAACATATTAGGGGAAAAAGGGAGAGTGGAGAAGCATATATACAAAAGGAGTGAGTTTCTGGGTCACCATATTTTCTTCCTCCTCTCACTTTTCAGAGCTAACCATGTTCCCATATGACCAAAATGTTTGAGTATAATAAAAAAATTAACTTTAGCCATTTTAATATATTGCGTGTAAATACATCTCATGATAATACAAGTTATAACAATTATACATATAATTATGTCAGATTAACTTTGCTATATATCTTATTTCAATTTTAAAACTTTGCTCAGATTTGTTCAGTATTCATAGTCTATTACTGCTCATAGCTCAAGAGCTCACAATTTAAAAAAGATCAGAATAAATGAACATTGATTAAAAACTTTGGAGGAGGTGAAGGGCGGCTTCCATCAGTAATATACATTTAAAAATGGCAGCATGCATCTGTCCTTCCTGCCCTTGCTTGTCACACCTCAATCTATGGACACTAGGTAGAAAAGGTAGAACACACTGGTGGTCTTCCCACTTCTTTTGGTCATTATGGCTAAGTCAGTTGGCACACAAGTGAAGATCTCCCATAGTCTGTTTCCACTGAATGCCGTTTATGTCAAACAAGGCTGCTGACCCCTCTTGGCTAGTCTCAATTCTCTTGTTCCAGAAGAAGGAAGATAGGGATAAAAGAGAAGAACTTTTTCAGTGGACCAGTAGGAAGACAGGCGAGGTATAGCAAGTCTAGTGCAAAGACAGGTGATCACAGTGTTGTAGAGAGGTAGCTGTGTAGTGAAGAAGCCAGCTCTGGAAAACAGTGAAACAAGGGAGGAATTCCAGGACACAGCTGGGCAAAAAGGAGAAGCCAGGTCCAAACCACACAGATAATCTGCAATGTGGCTAATCCATTCACAATTTAGTGACAGTATGGTTTTAAATATTTCTTCATCTGGCTATCTCCTACGTGTCCTTTAAGACTCAACTCGAGTGTCACCTCTTCCAGTAAGCATTCCCTGAACCCCCACTTTGATTTTGATGCCGATCCAATGTGTTCCCATAGCACTCTGTATTTACTGTTACCATTGTACTTTTTTCACTGTAGTACAATTGTTTATTTACATATTTCCCCATTAGACTGAAGGCTCTTTAAAGACAGGGGCCACATCTTATTTGTATTTTTATTCTCAGTGCCTAGCACATAGTAGGAGCTCAATAAATGTTTGCTAAATGCATACAGACACAAACTGGTGTATTTTTAACACTATTTAAGGCTCACTCAAAATTTTTTCTTGGTGCCAACTGATCTCATCCTTCACACATTTTTAAAGAATAAAGAAAAAATCTTTCTATACTATATTATTAAGAATTAAGGTCACTGTGCTCTTGCTAACCCTCTAAATTATGAATGAGACAAACACATCAATCTGCTTTTTAATTCTAAAACAATAATAAAGGTATGTGATACTTACATTCAAAAGCTTCATCACTATCATTATCTTCATCTGAACTGATTTCAGCATATTTTGGCTTTTCATTAACTGTGCTACGCTTGCGTTTGTTCATTTTCACACGTTCGCAAAGTGGCATGGTGGATTCAATTTCTGCCAGGAGTTCAGGGGGTAGTTCTTTTAACACTGATTGATCTATACTACCTATTAATAAAAAGTGAGAAAAAAATTTAAATCTGAAGATAAAAGGAAAATTTTAATTAGCACAATAAAAACGAAATATTGGTATTGAAATGTTTTCTAAGTCATCTTTTTATTTCAATAAAACACTCAAATTTATAACTATAATATTCTAAACCCTAAACTGATAATACAATTCGTATGTGTGTGTGTAGTTATACAGCAACTTTAAAAATATGACACATTACCATAATAATGAAAGGTAGTTATGTCATCAATTTTGAAATAATGTCTTCATTTGTCTGTATTGACTGAAACCTTTTTGAAATCAGAGATCTACTGGCGTTAGCAGGTGGATTTGTGGTAGGGGATACATCTCACATTCTTGGTAGTTACTCAGATTTGTTTTACATAGGTCCAGAGTAGACCTATATAGTTTGAAACTAATGCTACCCCTCAGTACGAAAAAGAAGAGGTGGAGGACACTTACTACCTCCTCTCTTCCTCTATAATCTTAGCAGTTGTGTATGGTGACTGGGACAAGAGCATTATATATACTTTTATCTATCAATGTCTATTTGAGAAGCATGGTAATTCTGTCAAACAGACAAAATAATACATGCATTTAACTAAAGACAATAGAAACCAGTAAGGTAGAGTAAATAGACAACAAATATTTTAAATATAAGTGTCTACAGTTGAAAATAGCAAATTCAAGTCAGTTATAAAATACGTTCACATTTTCCCATAAAAGAGTAAAGACAGGATAAAAATGTTAACATATTACAATAAAACCATTAACATCATACTACCTAATCCTATACACATATACACAAACATACACACAATTTCTATGAAGAAACAAATTGTTAACATTTTATTGGCAATTTAAAAACAGAGTAGAGCATAAAAATAGACACACTGACCAATGGAATAGAATAGAGAATCCAGAAATCAACCCACATACCTACACCCATCTGATCTTTGACAAAGGCACCAAGCCTATACACTGGGGAAGAGATTGCCTCTTCAGCAAATGGTGCTGGGATAACTGGATATCTATATGCAGGAGAATGAAACTAGACCCATACCTCTCACCATATACCAAAATCAACTCAAAATGGATTAAAGAATTAAATATACACCCTGTAACAATAAAACTACTCAAAGAAAACATAGGAGAAACACTTCAGGAAGTAGGACTGGGCACAGACTTCATGAATATGACCCCAAAAGCATGGGCAACCAAAGGAAAAATAAACAAATGGTATTATATCAAACTAAAAAGCTTCTGCACAGCAAAAGAAACAATTAACGGAGTTAAAAGACAACCAACAGAGTGGGAGAAAATATTTACAAAATATACATCTGACAAAGAATTAATATCCAGAATATACAAGGAACTGAAACATCTTTACAACAAAAAAAACAAGTAACCCAATTAAAAAATGGGCAAAAGAGCTAAATAGGCATTTCTCAAAGGAAGATATACGAATTGCCAAAAGACACATGAAAAAATGCTCAACATCACTCAGCATTCGGGAAATGCAAATCAAAACCACACTGAGATACCATCTCATTCCAGTTAGGATAGCTAATATCCAAAGACTGTGAATGATAAATGCTGGCGAGGTTGTGGAGAAAAAGGAACTCTCATACATTGTTGGTGGGACTGCAAAATGGTGCAGCCTCTATGGAAAATGGTATGGAGGGTCCTCAAACAATTGCAGATAGATCTACTATATGACTCAGCTATCCCACTGCTGGGAATATACCCAGGGGAATGGAAATCGTCATGTTGAAAGGATACCTGTAGTCCTATGTTCATTGCAGCACTATTGACAATAGCCAAGAGTTGGAACCAGCCCAAATGTCCACCATCAGATGAGTGGATACAGAAAATGTGGTATCTCTACACAATGGAATACTACTTTGCTATAAAAAAGAATGAAATACTGCCATTTGCAACAACATGGATGGACCTAGAGAGAAGTATATTAAGGGAAACTAGTCAGGAACAGAAAGAGAAATATCACATGTTCTCACTTATTTGTGGGAGCTAAAAATAAATACATAAATACACAAACAACCTGGGGGAGGAGGGAAGAAGACACAACAATTACAATTCCTTGAAGTTGATACAACAAGCAAACAGAAAGGAGTTTGCTGGGAGGGAGGTAGGAGAGAGGTTTTGGTAATGGGCTACAATAATCAACCACATTGTATATTGACAAAATAAAATAAAACTAAAATAAATAAATAAATAAATAAAAAATAAAAGTAAAGTAGAAGTAGCGGAGCTATTTATTCAGGATAATTTGTCCTTGATGACTACTAAAGATGATAATGTTAAGTTACTTTACTTACCTATGTAAATCTTTGACTGAAAGTACAAAAATGATGTCTTACCTGATAAATTTTACGAATTGGGAGCAGAGTACCTTAGTAGTTTATAGCAGGAAATATTAGTAACTTATAATCGACATTGACACTATCCTTTATAAAATTCAAATAATAGTACTTATGTAAAGAGTAAAAATAAATAACAGAAAAATAAATAGGTACTGATTAAAACATATTTCAAAGCCTCAAGAATATACAATCAAATAATTCAAGACATAGAATGCAAAATATTAATCAGTAACTTTCAGTCTTCTGTTCTTCTTCTTCTTTTTTTTTTTGTCTTTTTGTGACCGGCCGTACTGCGCTCAGCCAGTGAGCACACCGGCCGTCCTTATATAGGATCCGAACCCGCGGCGGGGGGGTCGGCCCAGTCTTCTGTTCTTCTAAGAACACACATAGCAGTAATTTTACCCAGCAAAGATGCAATACTGTTGACTGGTAATATTCCACAGACTTCCTTGCTGAGAATCCTAACTCGCTAATGTTGAATTTAACTTATCTGTGTTATTTTCAAATCATGTAACGCTTAATTTAACAAAATTTTATCAGTGAAGGCCATTTTTTAGAATACTGGTAGAGGTAAAAGAAAACTACTTCAGCTTTTGCATTGTCAGTATCTTCAGCCCCAAGCTAAATGTACTCTGCGTCTCATTTAAATATCTTTAATGCTTTGAGCACCTCTAATTAAATATATCTTTTATTGATAGAGGATGATGTTTTCTAGTATACATCTTCCCTTTTCCACAGGACCTATAATGCAGTTGGTCCCTCAATATCTGTGGGGGATTCATTCCAGGACCACCCATGGATACCAAAATCTAAGGATTCTCAAGTCCCTGATATAAAGTGGTGTAGTATTTGCATATAACCTATGCATATCCTCCCATATACTTTATCTCTAGAGTACTTATATCTAATACTATGTAAAAGCTATGTAAATAGTTGTTACACTGTATAGTTTAGGGAATAATGACAAGAGAAGAAAGTCTGTACATGTTCTGTACAAACATAATTTTTTTTCCCAAATATTTTCAATCTGTAGTTGGTTTGATCCACGGATACGGAAGGCCAATTTCATCTAGTATGTACATATAGATGGTCAATACATGCTTTTTGATTGCCTAACTCAGTGGTTCACAATTTCTTATGTTAATTTATGGATATAAGATATACTTCCTGTATAGTTCCTGCACTGCTATATCATATAGACAAATGAGGACATTTCCATTTTTTTAAAAATGGAAATTCTCTTTTTTGATAGTATTTGAAGCATTATCATCTTTTGGGGTTTATAAATAGAAGAACTCAAAGTATTTGGCCTTTAGTCTATCATGATATTTTTTTAAAAAGCAGATTTATCTAACTGTTCCGCTTAGATTAAATTCACACCATAAAGATATACTAACTTGATACTCATATCCCAGAATTAATATTATCCTGCAGAAAAATGTACAATACATAATCAAGGGTTAAAATAAGTACTGATACTTGTACTCTCTACAATGGATTATTATGTCCCCAGAGCAAGAATTCTATTCTTTTCTTTCTTTCTTTCTTTTTTTTTATTTTTTACAAAAATTCCTCACAATAGCCAAACACAAACAGCCTGTGTCTTATATCCAATAAAGCAGGTATGAATGTTTATTCACAATAGGTTACCCTCCCTTATTCTATGAATTAACAAGAATATTATCTAATTTAAGAGCACTAATACTTTCTAGATCATTTCAACCTCTAACTTTGAAAGTTAAAGAAACATAATTCAAAGACCAAATATTTCATTTCTGCAGATGACACAACTTAAAAAAAAAATCTAGCAATGGTTAGTGTCTTTCAATGTACTATCCTCCAAAATTAAGCCATGTTTCATTTTTAACAGAATTCGTCTATTCCACAGGCTTATGCATTTTCTGAATTAACCACATCCTTTCTCTTTATGACACACTTTATATATTGACTAGCAGGGTACCTTGATTACAAAGGTTAAGAAACAAAATGCTTGACTTTCCTATACTCAGGCCCAGGATCTTTAATACCTTATCAAGGATCTAGATAACTAACTCAGTTTCAACAGAAGTGAATAAACAACAAGTACCTAAAATTACTGTATGACAAATCTGGTTACAGTGTTTTCCCTGAATTAGGAAATAATACAAACAAAAAAATTAAATGCAAACAAAATGTCTCAATATTACACTGATGATTTTAAAGACTATTGTTGTTTGCCAAGCTATCTGTTCCTAAAAACTTCATATTGCTAGTGCTTTATGATTATCTTTCTTACCTCATTTCTTTTGTCCAAAGTACTTTATTTTTTAAATCAGTATCTGAATTGCCATAAAATTTTAAGTTACTGGCTTAAGGGATAATGCCATTTAGTCTCAATTTAGTGAGGTACATTTTCAGTTTTTATATATATATTCCATTAAATACAGTGTACCTCTACATTCTGGCTCTAATAAGACTAAGGAATACACTTGCTCCTAGATATGCTACATTTTAACAATCTTGGATTTCTAGTATAAATCATTCATACTAACACATGTGAGATTATTAAAACTAGAAGTCACTGAAGGATTTAAAGTCCCAAAGGATAACTGACTTAATAACTAACAATGTGTTTGTTTTGTTTTTAAACAGGAAAACAACCCTGAGATTAAATTAAATCACCTCAATTAATAAACCCTTTGTGACTGAAGCTTCAGTCAATAGAAACCAGTCATGTTCATAAACAAAACCAAGAACCTCACATAAACCTCCAAATTTTATAAATCATAAAAATAAATAAATAAATAATCTTGAACAGGCATAACGTAGGTCAGTGACAATTCTTCCACTGACCTACTCACCATTTAACCCATCATTTAACACAAGAGTATTATCAAATGGATCTTTAACTTCAATTAGACATAAGCAGAAGCAAAAAGAAAAAAAAAATCAATAGTGCAGGCTGTGAATCTGTCCCTCTCATGATGCTGAGTTAAGAATGTTTGAAGACATATTTTTTGGTGCAAGTGGTTCCTAAATGCAAGCCAACTACCTTATTTGAAGCACCAACAAGAGTTCATCCAAGGAGTATAAACTACTGATGACAGAACCCTGAAAAATGGTAACATTTGAGAAGCTGAAACAAAAGGAGGCAACCTGGAGAGGAACTGAAAAAAATGTGGGGTTAAACTGTGAGACCAGGACATTGAATGTTCCTCCCATAAGCACCCCATGGTATCGAACTTGATGGCAAAACTAGTGGTAGAGAGGAAGACTGTGCACTAGGGACTGAAATCTTCAGTGAATGTAGGGACATGGAACATTGGTTAATAAAAGTTTTGAGTCACAAAATACTGGCCTCAGAGGAAGAACTTTGGTATGCGTGTATGAGCAATTATTTGGAAAGAGCAATTAAAAAAACAGGAGAAAGCAGATACCACTTTTTTGGCACTAAGATTCATAGGTTGAATGAAAATGAGTGGAATGAAATTCACAGCTCTACAGTAGATACTAACAGTCATTAGGGTGAGAGAAGGGGGATCTGTTTATAACTGAGCAGGCAAGGTCTTAATTCAAGGGAACAAAGAATCAGGTAGACTGCATCATCTAGAAGAAAAGCATGAGAAAATAAAAATTAGAGGGGTTTACATTTTATGTGATGGTTCAGGATAACTGGAAATGAAATATGACGAAATATCTGGCATAAAATTGCCTTTATTTTGGTAAACCGGCAGAAACTCCAGGCACTGGCTGGAAGCCTAATAATGCTTGTTCAAGATTACCAAAAATTTCTCAAAAAATTAAAAAATGGAAGGCCAACAAATACAAATGGAAGTTCAAAAAAATGGAAGTCATTCATCTGTGGCTGAGAAAGGGATAGTCAGTGTCAAATCTGCAGCTATTCTCTTCTGATGGCTCTGAGAAATACTCTTGAAACAAATCACAATAACCTAAGGACTGGCAAGTTTCCATTTTAATTTTAGCCAGTGATTTTCAAGTTGCAGGCTATGCTCACAGGCAAGTTGGAAAAACAGTTTTGTAGGTCTTTACCAGCAGTTGCATTTAAAATAAAAGAGAACAGAACAGAAAATTGTCAGTGTTTTGCCTACAGTAAGGTACATTATTGTTATGTGTTTGCACGAGTGTATTAGATTACAATATACATCTTGTTTCTTACCTTACGTCACAATCAAAAAAGTTTGAAAGTCCTTTAAACTTTATGGTTGCCATTTTTCTTAAATTAGGAGAGTCAATTCAGATGGAAAAGGTCTTTCTAGGTTAATCTAACCCAAAGTGTGGGCTCAGCCCAATGTTTCTTAAGCTACAAGTTCAATGAAAGATAAATAATTGAATAATTACACAAAATTAGTCAAACTAATTTTACTGATTATAACTTAGAATACTGGCTACCTTGTATCAGAGAGGTTAATTATCTACACCTGTAATTCTGATATAAAAGTTGCTAAAGTTATATTTTTGAAGCCCTGTTAAAATAAAACCTTGGGTTATTCAGAAATTCTTCTTCTAATTATTTTTAATGTAAATCTTTCTAAAAAGCACTGTACCCATCTGTTTCTTTTTTTAAAAAAAGACAACTTCTTGACTCATAATCATAGAAAAAGATCAAGTTTTCCACTATGTTATACGTGGCAATGCCTTTAGAAGTTAACTGTGATGCATAAGGCTACTTGAGACTATATTAAACGATGCAGGCTGTGCTTCCAATTTCTGTAGGTCTGCTTGTAATTTGCTAAAATAAGCCCAATGAGACTCTGCTAAAAGTGTAAAAGATATAATACAAAGCAATGGTTTTCAAACTCTTAGCCCATTTATACCATTCTTGGAAATTTATCCCAAGGAAATTTATTCAAAAAAACTAAAAACTTCTATGTAGAAAGATGTTTATTCTAGTTTTATCTATTGTAACCTTAGTGTATCTAACAATAGGGGAACACAACAGAATAGTAGATCACATTAAAGGATAATTATGAACATTGTTGATACAGAGATGGTAAATGTAAAGATAACAGAATGCAAAATAAGTATACAATTTGCATCTGTGTAAAAGGTATCTATAACAGGAGTGAAAGAAAATTAATGTAAATACTATACTGACTATAATCTACCAAGACATAAATTTTCCTAAAGAAATACAAGTTATACTTTAGAGAAATAAGAAAAAGGTCAATAATTATTTGTGAGGTATTAGATGTTTCACAAAGACAGCAGATTGTCAAAAGTTATGTGAGATGAGCTGGAGTGGAGAATGGAGAAAAGAAGCAAAGAAGTAGGAGTTGGTAATATTTTAGAGCATTCCAAGAGGGATAACTGAAGTTTGAGTAGTCTGCCCGGGAAAGCTCAAGATACCCAATAGGTGGAAAAAGTAGGTAAGCCTGTAAAAGAAGGTAAGGTTCAGATACTGCAAAGTCTTTTTGAGAATAGGAGTGATATAACTGAAATGTGCTTTAGAAATGTTATGCTAGCAGTAATTTGTGGGATGGAAAGGAAGTGGGGAGAGTGCCACATGGCAATTTAAGTTTGTATACACTTAATTGTTACATATTTACTATATATTAATTATATGCTTATAATTTATATACCCTTGCTACATGAAGATAAGTACTTAGGAATATTAAGTATCCTGCTAAAATTTTTTTTTGGCTAATTTCATATTATAGTTACAAATATTGGATAAGAACTAGAAAATAATTCAAAACTATCTACATCTTTTTATATACACACAGGAATATTCAAATGGCAGTGGGAAATGCAAATTTTAAGTTTAACTTGCTACAGAATAAAGAATCTAGTTATCACACTCACCTACATAAAATTTTAATTTTATATCTATGTCAGGCTCAGCAAATATATCTATGTGATCAAATTTCTCTTATCACTCATTTTTGTAAACAAAGTTCTATTGGAATACAGCCACACACATTAGTTTATATATTGTATATGGTTGCTTTTGCATTACAACGTTAGAGATAAGTGGCCCACAAACCCTAAAATATTTACTACCTGGTCCTTTACAGAAAAAGCTTGCTGGCCCCTGATCCATAATCATGTCATACTTTATTCAAAATGGAACGAAGTGCCACCACCCCTACAAGTGTAGTCACTATATATAATCATATTCTGTAAGTTTAGGTCATTGCTGAGTGGTTTATAGCAACTGAAAGAACAGTATTATAAATGAAGCAGGCAAAAGAAAAGATTTAAAGAAAAATTCAGTTTTAAGCACTGTGGTTTTGATACTGATACCAGTATTACAAAGACTTCATCAATTTCAGTTATTAAATTATTATGAGAAAAAACTACAAAAAGAAACATACTTTTTAGCAAATTTATTATGTAAATGACAATTTACTCAATATAGAGAAGTAGGATGTGGGGATGAAATGATTCTTTCCTTGATACATATACACAGTGAGAAAAATAAATTGTGGCAGCATTATTTTCAAATATACGCTGAATATAAAGTATATACATTAAAAATAATTATTTAAAAAAATTCCTTCATTAGATAAATTCAATTAAAAATTGAATGACTCTACCTTCCTTTATTTAAAAAAACTGGACAGACTTTAGCTCTTACTCTAACAACACTCATTTGGTCCTCCTTTCTTCTGCTAAAGGAGGAAGGAAATTGGTTTCTCCATTTTAAAAGTGAACGAACTAAACGTTCAAAGGTTAAGACTTATTCAAGATATTGATTCCTGTGTTCTTTGTACTATATTCATAGTGGGTTTAAAGAATTTTCAAAGTTGGTACGTTAGAAGCCAGGAATGTTAATTTCTGTGGGTATGGGAGGAGCTCCATATTAAAAAATCCATTTTATTTATATTATAATATCAAGTAGGTATCTGCATCAGGCTCTTGTAACAGAGGCTTTCATTAACTTTTTTTAGACTATGAGGGAATTCAGTATGTTAGGGTAAAGATCGATTCTTTCATAAAATGGAGAATGATACACTCTGGAGTTATAAAAAAAAATTAAAATTTTGATGTTTGTAATTACTGATACTAAGATGCTAACAACAAGTAAGGTGTGTTAGTTGATCTAATTAAAAAATTTCACAATAAAGTATTCTTTGGCATTTAAATTTAAAAGGTTCCACAAAAGGTTATGTTGCCTGCATAGGACCTCCCCCTGCTCCTGAAGAAATAAATAAGGTAATGAAAAAAAAAAAACTAGGAAGCTAACAGGGCAGGATGAGAATAGGACTGATATTGAGCCCATCTTGTAACACCTAAAGATCGAAATAAGGGTAAAAGGGAGATTAAACAGACATGAATATGAGTAGGTTTTCTTTGGATCTTAAAAACTAGGTAGTTGACAGAGCAAAGAAAGTCATTACAAAGTTTAGGTAACAAGAATTTGAAAATTAAGTAGCTCTTGAGCTAGGATGTATTGGTGGGAACATAAAAGATAAGTACCCAATTTTAATCTACACACAAAAGCTTTTTCTTAACATGGTGGCAACATAGTTTCTACTGATTTAAGAGGCATTTAATAAGCTCTCATTATGTACAAGGTATTGTGCTAGGTACTAGGGATACAGTCATATCATCACAGAAATCCAATCAAATATTATCAATGTCACATTACATTTAATATGCTCATACAGAAGACAAAAATAAATAAGTAATCTAAATTAGGAGTCATAAATCTATACTCCACCACATATTCAAAATTTATCAACTTAAAGCATATTCAAGGAATTTTATATTACCCTAAAGAGTGAATATTTTATATATGAACATCAGGCAAAATATTTAAAAGATGGAATTTTATGGCTCTTCCAAGAAAGGAAAACCTATCAAGAATCTTGGCCCTGGGAATCAACCACAAAGTATCCCAGCAATATTCAGACTAATTCCTCTACTTAGAAAAACACCAACACATTAAGATATGTGATTTTCTGCAAATCTCCAAGGAAAATCCCAAGTAATGTACTACAAAGGGTCAGTAATCCACAACTGGGTTTCATATACATGTAATAATAAAAAAATATCCACTATTACACAACAGTGCTATTGCTAACTTAGTAGCAGAGACCTAAAATAAAACCAAACATAAGATATTACTAAAAAAAAAGATAAGATACAAATCCTAAGACATAAATAAAGCCAAAAGATATCTACATGGCATTCTTGAAATGAATCCAAGTGCTGAAATAATATACTTTTGATGAAAAGCTCTGCTTGTTATAATTGCAGATGTTAATATTTGTGTATATATACAAAGACATTCACATGTATACACACATACACATTTCACTCTTATAGGCAGACACGCAGATAGTCTACTTACTCACTAATATGACCATATCAGGTATATACATTTGTGTTAAAAGTACACATTATGAGAAACATGTATTAACAGTAGAAAGACATTCATAGACAATGAAATTACATGTGAAAAAATCATGGGAAACAACACAGTAATTACTAATTAGGAGTTATTTTCATTTCTTGATGTTCTTTAAGCAGTTGTAAAAGACTTTTGGTTAGAATAGAGCTTAGAAAGCAAGGCTAGTGTAAGCTGACAGGGCAGGGAGAGAAAGTTTGTTCAGATCAAGGGAACAAGACGGTACCACTTTCCATCTTTCTGACTCCTCTAAAATTGTATAACTGTACTATTTATAAATATAAGCTCTTCTCAAACTTTCACTGAAAAATTTTAAAGAAAGTCTTTATCAAAAACTAGCCCCAAATTCTACCACCTCTTTTACATCAACAAGAAATTCTGAAAAGATGCACTCAAGTTAAGCAATAAAGACTACTTATTAATAAAGGCCAAAGTCTTAATTTTTTGTAGGTCTGCTTGCCATAATTTAAGAATTAAAAGCTTCACTAAAAGAGTACAAATATTAATGATTCAGAAGGCAAACTTTTTTCATTTCTGAAAGACAAAACAAAATAACAGTGAAAAAGTGAATGTCTGATGAAGACCAAGTAAGAATAAAAACAGATTAGCCACAAATCACTTCCTTGAATAAAGAGTTCTTTACAGTTATATCAGGTTTTCAAAGAGCTTTTCAGGAAGACAAGCCATAACAGCATGTTACAAAAATAATAACCATTACACCTTTTATATTTCCTAATACACCACAGTACAATATAACTTTCTGTGATGATGCAAATGTTCTCTATTTGTACTATCCATGGTAGCCAATAGCCACATGTGACTACTGATAAAATGAATTTTTAAATTTTACTTGACTTAAATAAATTTTAGTTTAAATAGCCAAAAGAGACTATTGGCTACCATACTGGACAATGCAATTCTAGATTTTATACATTTGTTTATAAGTAAGTATAAATCTAAGGTCTTAATGAATCTCTTTCACAGAATTGCCTTCAAAACTACATCTCAATCTATTTAGACTGCATAGGCTAAATAGGTCTTGCCACATAGTACCATAAAAGAATGTAATTTTAATGGCTATGATACAAAGGAACACTAAATAATATTTTCTGACAAACTGCCATTATATTTTCAGCCCTTAACATGTCTCTTCCTTTAACCCCGAAAACAACCTTACTCAAGTAACCAGAGAATTTAATTCAGCAACCATGCAAAAATAACACCAAAAACCCCACACAAACTTAAGATTTAACTCAATTTAAGAAATGCCATCGTCTATTACCTTTGCATAAAAGGGAAAAACTATCTGTTTTTAAAATATAAAACATATTTTACTAACTACCTCCTCCACAAAAAAGGGAAAATAACTTTTTAAATAAGTTTTTTAATTATACAAATTCAAACTATTCATCAATAATTAACTCAGAGATAGGTCCGTAAGAAACTAGTATTATATAGACATTTAATATTCTTAAAAGCATTTGTAACATTGATTCTTATATACCATACAGCTTTACTGAGATGCTAGAAATTAAAATTCAGTTACTGCACTGTAGAATAGAATCTCTCTATAGTCAAGATGAAGTTTTAGAGAATTGTTAAATACATCTATCCTAATACATCATTCACTTGATTAACGAGCAAAAACATACGAAATAACTAAACAGAAAAATAACTTACCTCTGTATAACCAAAACAGCAGTAAAATTCATGACTATCGTGAGCACAGTTCAAGCAGGGGTGGGAAAAAAAATTTACTGAGAACTTTTTATCTATGTTGCTGAAAACAAGACACTGTTTTACAGAAATGTTATATTTTCATGTAGCAGCTTTCCAATTTTTGTAAATTTACATCTTTTTATACTTAGTAACCTTAAATCCTAGCTAGAATACAAGTGACATCAGTAGAAGTATTCTTACCTTTATTTGACTTTGATGGTTTATTCTTGATAGGTTTAAGGGAACTTCTTGATTTATCCTCTCTATCTTTAATAAGTTTCTGAACATCATCCAAAGACAGTTTTTGCAGAACAACTACCGGCTTAGCTCCTTTATTTAGATCTTCAACTAATCCCATTTTTTCCACTTTGTCTTTCTGTTCTCCTTTTGTTTCCACTTTCTTTGTCTCCTGTGTAATATTGCCATCTTTATCCCTCTTGATTTTTGGAATGACAAAATTTTTCAATGCACCAGACCTGCCACCCAACAAATAACTTGGAAATTCTGCCTTATTGTCAGGATGTGCTTTATTACTATCTACTTTACTCTTGTTACCCTCTGTCCGTTTGTCATCTTTACTATTTGGTGATTTAAAACCAGTTTTATCAGGTCTTGATTTATTAGAATCTCCTTGTTTAACACGAGGACTGTCAGGTCTTGATTTTTGTTCCCCAGAAGATGGTCTTTCCCTTGAATCCCCTGATTCATGTCTGTGTTTTCTTTCTAGTTTATCAGTTCTTGAGCCATCAGATTTAATGCCATGTTCGTTTCTACTAGAGGATCTCAATGTTTCCGGTCTTCGAACCCTAGACTGATCTCCCCGATGTCGCTCTGATTCACCCCTGTCATCTGATTTTTGTTTACTATCGTGGTCACGTCTTAGTGACTCAGAAATAGATCGCCCATCAGGTCTCTGCTTTAAGGCTTCAGCTCGTTCTGATTTTAACCGAGATGAGTCAGATTTAATATCCTGTTTATGTTTAGACACGTCAGGTTTTTTCTCTGTTGACAGTTTTCCAGAATCCCTCCTATTTTCATGCCTGTGTTTTGGTGTTTCAGGCCGGCCTTCATTTTTTTGCTTTGGAGTTTCAGGCCGGCTCTCACCTTTTTGCTTTGGAGTTTCAGGCCGTCCATCACCCTTCTGTTTCGGGGTTTCAGGATGCGCATCACTCTTTTGTTTTGGAGTTTCAGGCCGGCTTTCACCCTTTTGCTTTGGGGTTTCAGGTCTTGATTTTGTTGTTTCTGACCTGCCATTATTTTGTTTGTTGTCATTTGATTTTGAGTCAGATAGTCTATTTTCATTCTGTTTAGGATCGACTATGGTGCTCTCATTTTGTTTAGATTCAGGCGTTCTGCTCTCATTCTGTTTAAGTTCTTCTGTTTGGGTCTCAATTTTAGTTTCTAACTTACTTTCACTTGATTTTGTCTCTACCAATCGGTTTTCATTCGGTTTAGATTCTGACAATCTACTTTCGTTTTGTTTCATTTCACTCTTTGAAAGCTCAGGATCAGACTTTTTTTTAGGTGTCTCAGGATGGTTTTCTGGTGTAGATTTAAGACCTCCAATAATATCTTCCTGAAGAACAGAAATAGATGCATCACTACATTGTTTGATTTCTTCAGGCTTTTTTATGGAGTCTGAATCCTGAGTTATAGAAGCCTGAGAGTCCACTCTTCCTGCCTGATGAAGATCAATGCTAACCATTAATGCTGGCCTTGACCCATTTCCCGTAGAACCCGTCTCCTGAGAAGCTGGTCTATTACCTCCTGTAGCACCCCCAGCCTCCTGTGGGTAAGAATCTTGTTTTCTTTTTTTCAAAGGCTTATCTGAAATTTAAAGATAAATATTCAGTATCAGTAATAGACATATATTCTTATCTTATTAAAAACCATATGGACTTTGTGTTTTCAAAGTCAAAATGTTTTTTAAAAAGTAGTAAATGCGAATGTAAATATGTATATATAAAACAGTAAGCATAATGAAATAATACTTTTAAAGCCAAGATTTGAGGAAATATTCATGCTTGCTGAACCTCAATAAATACTGGTGAATACAGTAAAAAATTTAGCAGCATACTTTTTAAGTATTAAGTGTAAGAATATAAAATGAATAGAACTTAGAATACATCAAAGACAAACATATATTTATGTTCATATATGTTCAAGAAAAACCAGATTCTTTACATACGAATAAGGCAACCAGTTATAAATCATATAGTCTCATTTAAGATAATTTTAACTATTAACCAAAAACTACAAAGAATCCCAAATCTGCCAACACACCAAACAGGAAATATAAGCTTTTAGTACATGTAAGATAAGTATGAAAAGAATAAAAACTGAAAGAAAAGAGAAATCATTCCACTTGAAAAAAAGGTAAATGAGTAGGAAAAAAAAAGAATTTAATAATTTGTTCTTAAACTTAGATTGAGGATTCATATTCTTAAGGTGTAAACAGCACAATTGGAATTTAAAAGCTAAAACACAATGTTAGAAGTAAATTTGGATTAAGGAAGCAATATATACCATAGGTAAAAATCAGAAGCATATTAAGGACTTTTTGTATAAATCCTGTCTTAAGCAACTACCACCGAAGAAAAATGCTTCTGCTTTTCAACATGAAGTTCTAGGGATTAATATATTGGCTTCAGAAAGAAATAATCTGCAGTATTCTGAAATGCAAAGACAAAGACACAAACACAAATCCACCACTGCAATAAAATGTCAAGGTATTTTTAACATCTATATATTTCTGTGCATGATTCCACTTCTAACTCTAGAGGCTGCTAGATCATTTTCCTTTTTTTTTTTTCCTGACTGGTAAGGGGATAGCAACCCTCAGCACAGTGCTGTCCGCACCATGCTCAGCCAGTGAGCGCACCGGCCATCCTTATATAGGATCCGAACCCGTAGCCTCAGTGCTACCAGCGCCGCACTCTCCCAAGTGAGCCACAGGGTCGGCCCTGCTAGATCATTTTCTAAAAACTGAATCTCTAGTTAGTCCTTGGGAATAGCTACATTATAGCACCTTGAGATTTTGTCTGCTCTTACTAACTTGCTGAATTGCTTGACTATGTTTTAAAAGTCACTGTTAGTCATTTTAACAAGAGAACCTCTAGATTCTCTTATTCACTAATGTAACATATCTTTTAAAGAAAACAGTATTACAAGGTTAGTAGTCAAACTGACAACTGAAAACAGACCCTTACTGTTAGGCAACCAAGTTCTGAAATTTTTTTTAATGGTAATGCTTTATACACCAAAGTTCCACCATTTTGATCTTAAAGTGAAGGAGCAGTTCATGTCAGTTTAAAATCTAATGAAATGTGATTAAAATTTACTTCATATATTTGCTAGTTTTTTTTTTTTTTTTTGTAAAAGTAAGTCATTCTGCTCCTTTAGTTATCCAGAAGTCAAATCTATCATAACACATGCTCCATTTGCAAAACAACAACATAATACAGTTAATAATAATAATAATAATAAAATATATTATTAGAAATGTTTTCCCTAGTTAAAACTAACATGCTAAGAGGGCCGGCCCATGGCTCACTTGGGAGAGTGCGGTACTGATGACACCAAGGCCATGGGTTCGGATCCCATATAGGGATGGCTGGTTCACTCACTGGCTGAGCGTGGTGCTGACAACACCAAGCCAAGGGTTAAGATCCCCTTACTGGTCATCTTTAAAAAAAAAAAAAAAAAAAACTAACATGCTAAGAATTTATATGAGGCTTTCTGCATAAATTCCTCAGAAAAAAGCCCTCAGAATGTTAAATTTACATTCACAGAATCCTCTTTTTGAATGTTCTGACGTATAAAATAATCTTTCTATCTTGCCATAGGGCACATCAAATAATTACTATTTCATAAAGAGCATGCTTTATCACCTAATGCATTAATCATTTATGACAAGAATCTAGAAATTCAAATACAATATCCTAAGATTTTCTATATTTTCAATGAAATATGCTTTGTGAAAGTCATTAAAATGATAACCTATGCATACTTAAGAACTACAATGACATAGGTTTCGGGCATTTGAAGATCTCTCTTAAGAGATCTGTGGCTCATCCTTTAATTAACATGAACACTCTGTCTTTCAGAAAAACTTTAAAATAGCTTAGAAGACTGATCTTAAGAGTTTATAGATCAGTAACCTCATTCCAATTCACCCTTTGTCATTAAAATGGAAATTTAGCAAATAAGTTAATTTCAATGACACTATCATGTTTAATTTAATGATCTTTAACTATGGATATTGTGATTATAATAAAAATGTATGAAAGCAATTGTACAAAATTGTACATAAGTAATACACTAAGAGTGGGAAAGATTTTATAATTTTTTCCCCTATACATAAAATATTGCTAAATACAAAGTTTTAATTTTTCAACTATTGAAAAGTATCTTCACCTCTTCTGTAAAACCTGGAAAAATTCCATCACTGTTGCAGGGATTCTTGGATATGTTAATAGCATGTATGTTCTGAATCACTTAGTCTGATTCAGTTCCATCATGAACTTACTCCTGTAAAATGGCTCTGAATGTGTTCAGGTCACTTTTCTCTATCCACTTTTGTTATCAGTCTTCATTATATCATAACTTTCACCTAATGATGGAAAGCCATCTTTACAAAGAATCATTTTAGTATTTGAGACACTGATTACCTTTGAGCCCTCTTCAGCATTGGGAACCATACGATTAGCTATGAGAATGCATATATTCCTGAAGAAAATGCACACAGAAGTATTACCATAATTTCAAAACCAACAACGCTTGTCATCCAGATGCTGATATTTTGAAAATAAGATCCAGCACTTTACAGAAAATCTGAACTCAATTATGCTTATAAAAAACAAACTATACCACTTACTTAAATCTACTACAAGTAATAACTGAAAACACTTAAAGCAGAAAGCACAATAAGTGCATATATAGTAGCCAATTATGAAAAAAGAAAACATCCCACCTCTAAAAACACAGTACAGTCTGAGTGGCTAATTGTCTTATTCCTGTCCAAAATCCCAGTCTCTTATTCCAAATGATGGTAGGCAATAATTGACTTCTTATAAGGGTTACAGTGCAAGAATATTGTAACATTATAGAAAACATTAGTGAAGCTAGGCCATTCCTTACACTTACTAACATGGAAAGTGGACCTTGGGAAAAAATGAAACAAGCAAAGATGAACAAAGGAACTCCCACTTTGACAAAAGAAAGCAGGAATTTTCAGCACATGAAAGAGATATTAATATCTATAATAGGTCATCCCAGAAGCAAAGATGCATGGCCTTTTAAAATTAATTTAAGTAATTACAGATGTTAAAAGTATAAGCAAAAAGACTGAGAAAAAGGTCCTTTGGAATATTATAAAATATTAGGTTACAGAATTACCCTATCAGTGTATATATAGAACTGTCCAAAGAAGGGAGAACAGGCCAAAGGAACATAAATATCTAGCGGCCAGAAAAGTGTCTTCAATGTATATAACAGGGGTACATCACATCCTATGGAAAATATTTCTTAAGACTACTCTAACTCTTTCCTAAACTTCTAAGATTGTTAGCTATGTTTGCTGAACTTTCTAACCTTATTTATAAGGTATAGTTTCTGGATTTCTGATTATTGAAGGGAATACCACTCTCATAGAAAATGAATATATTGGCAAACAAACTTAGATCCTAGAGCAGAACTCACCGTAAAACCATGTAGACCAGACAAGTGGTCTTGTTTGCTCCTTATTACCCATAGTACAACACAGTAGTTGTAAAAAAAGTTTTCAGTGCCAAATCTTAGAATACATTAAATGTCAATTTTAGAATTTAGACCTAAAAAGTAAAAGTAATGATAACTAGTAATGTATTAATTTTAAGAAAGTATTTCCTCTCTCAAGTGCTAACTATAAAACTACCACTTCAGAAGAATTTCACTTTTATTTATGATCTCACCTACAACCTTGGAGCAACACACACATTTAATTTTTCCAAAATCTCAAGGTAACTGCTTATATAAAAAATACTATTCCACCACAGAATGCAGAAATTAAACGCAAAATGACAAAGTTCAAATCAAAGGTGTTAGGTCACACCTAAATTCCAAGTTTTCGAATAAATCCACAAAATAATAACACAGATTTCAGAAAACAAGTTAGAAACGACAACACTAATATGAAGTAAGCAAAAACTACTTAATCCTTATAGCACCAAATAACTGCATTTTCACCAAAATTGTAAGCCAACTCTGTTCATTTAACTTTTCAGTTTTCTTTGCTATAGCCACACTATCACAGATTACAGAGAAAACTATTTAGATAATGGAAAGTAAAATATACAAGTTTCCGCAAGAACAGTATGTTGTATTTGTTGATTTTGTTTTATTTTCTAAAAGAAAAGTTGGTAGTATAAAATAAGTTTCCTAATATGCAATTAGACCTATTTACTACCCCTATTTTCATTCCATTTTTCAAAGTAAAAACTTTGGTTTCAGCAAATATGATACAATAAAATTTCAAGAAAGTAAAAAAAAAAAAAAAAATTCACCATTTCATCTGTTTTCGTTCCTATCAACAACTAAAAATCATTTAAAAATTACACTTCTTTTTAAGAACACAATTTTCCATAACACAGATTCAATGTCATGCAAAATTCAGCTCTCAAGGCAACTAATATTTCTTGGTCAGGCAATCACAATTTTGTATGTTTCTTACAAAACTGACTATCACAGGATTCAGGAATTTCGGGTAGGTTAATATATTATCAAGAGAGGCTGAGTAATATTGCTCTTTTTGCTTGACATGCATATACTTCTATAAGAGGTTAGAGGAAGAGAGATACATTTTGGAATCTATAGTTATTTGTTTCCTGAACCCATACTGTAAACCAAAGAGAAAAAGAACAAGCAACACTTTATTTCATTCTTAACATCAGAGATTTTCTAGTAAAAAAAGTTCCAGTTCCTTAGACAATAAAATGAAGACTTCTATAAATCTCTTTACTTGTACCTATTTATGATTTACACACTGCAAACATTAGAGTAAAACAATTACTAAATATAGTCTATTTTTTCAATAACATTAAAAAGAGCAATAGACAGGGGACATAATATGAATCTTCAGCATGTTTCTTAGAATGAGAACATAATTCTCTAGTGATGATCATGTCACATAATGAACAAGACCATATATAAAAATGAGCTCTACCAAATGTCAAGTTTTGATTAATAGATACCAAGAAATAAAATATAAGAGGTGTAAATCAACTTAGAATATTTTAATTGTAAAATTAAATCATAAAGTGTGATTTTGGTTTGGATGATCAAATGTGTATATGCATTTATGAAGACATCAAATTCATAAGTTATATTACTAATTTCAATCACCGATTCATCGGTCTCTCTTAAAATATTTAAGTGGTTTTGTACATTGTGTACACCAAATATCAAGAATTTAGTAGAGACTAATTTTGTTTCATTATAATTTAATTTAGAAAGCATGAAGGAAGCCCATAGAACAAGTATGTCTTAGAAATCAATCCTAATATGAGGGTGCTTCAAAAAGTTCATAGAAACATTTGTTTTATCTTTTAGTTCTATTTTTCCACGAACTTTTTGAAGTACCTTCGTATACTGGGCAGGTAAAAGGGAACACAACTGTAATCACCACCAAAAGACCTTTGATTCTTAAGTTTGCTATTTAACTAAAAACTCCATAACTTGTTTACTAATAAAAAATAAATTTAAAAAACCACATTATTAAGGGAGTAGGATCACAAACTGAGTGAAATATTTAACTTCTTAATAAGCTGACATATAAACTTTTCTTTAATGTACCTGCTTCAAAATAATTCCATAGCAGTTAACCTTATTTTGGCCAAAAAAAGTTGAAGATGCACAACTTAATATAGTATATAATATATAACTTGTGGATATACATGCGACATAGAAATCTCATTTAGTAGAAAAGCATGAATAAATAAAATCACAGAGTACACAGCAGGTGACAGACTTGCAATAGAGAATTACCAATCTCAGATGGCTGCTTCAGATAAAAAATCAAGTTAAGAATTTAACTTATGAGGTATAAGTATTAGTAATAAAAATATACTTGAGGGGAGACAAAAGATTATATAAATATAATGAGAAAAGAAGAGTAACTTAAAAAAAAAATTTTGACACCATAATTACATATTTGCCCAAATGATGAAGTGGTAATAACAAAATTATTTTACCTTTATCTTGAACTTCTTTTGAGAAGCGCTCCCTTTCAATAGCTGATTCTCTCTCTATTCGCTCAATTTCAGCCAATGCATCCAATTCCACTTCATCATATATAGGTCCCTGTTGTTGATTCTGTACCACAGAAGTCTGGGGTTGTTTTGTAGGAACTGAAGTGTTCTGCTGTAAAACAGGCACTGGATTTGCTGGAAGGAATGCTGTTTGTTCTTGCTGCGACAAACACTGAGCAGCATTTAGTGGGCGGTTTATATCCTGTGGAGTAATGGGTGTTTTTGAAGTCTGTCCTGGGTACTGCACATTAAAAGGAATATCATTTTCTGAAACATTGCTATTTTCCATACCAGAAAGCATATCCTCTTGCTGGTCCATGTCTGAAGATCTTACACGAGAAAGTCTTAATGTAAGTTTAGTAGAGTCCTTGGATGGAGAACTAATTATATCATACATTGCAGCTTTCTCACTCTGCTCTTTTTCATCCTTGCCTAATTTCATTTTCTTTTGCTTCTTTTGTTTTCTTTCTGGAGAATCTAGCAAGATGTCTGGTGGAACATCTCGAGGTGATGAACAAGGTAGAGGTTGAGAATGTAGGATTAAAGTTGGTCTTGATCCTAGGAAAACCAATTTGATAGAAATAAACAGTTGTGCTGGTTTCACATTTCTAACAGTGTGATAGAAATATTAAATAAGTGACTATATAGTAATGCTAGAGATAATATTAAGAAATTGTTAAATCCAAGTCACTAATTTTCAAAAGATGAAAGCCTACAGATTTCTCCCACACAGTTATTCAGCTTGCTAACAGACTACTGAGGTGTGAATCTAAGTATAAGTATTCCATCATTCTGAACAGTATTACTTCTATTATTGTACTTATAGAGTAAAAATACTTAGCTTTAAAGTGGCAAAAGAATTGTTTCTAATGATACAACACAAATATTTTGGGCATGATCATCTCTATTCTTTTACTGATTTCCTAGGAAAACCAATATATCTTAATATCTGAAGTAAGAGATTACTTAACACAGCACAGTGTTAAAAATAAATTAATCGAATGGAAAAATTCTTCTAATTAACAAGCTGTTAAGTGAGAAAAAAGAGTACTGATATGCTTCAGAAATAAAAGCATAAGTATATCTGAATAATGTATACATTTCTTATCATTAGACTATTTACAAAATATTTTAAAACCTGTAGGAAATTTTAATAATCAGTCAAGATAAAAGTGCTTTACAGAAAGAACTTAAACCTGGATCTGCCTTAAATTAAGCTTTCTGTGTGTGTGTGTGTATATATATATATATAAAATACACACACACATATATGTATATATAACTTTTCTACGATATATAAATCTGAACTCTGTTAGCAATGTTACTATATTTAAAATGTTAAATATAAAAAATATAACTTTTAAGAGAATTATCTATTGAATAAAGTGTGATAAAGATGCCATGGGAGCAATTTACTATAAATGTTAGTTTGAAGTTATATCAAACTAACAAGAGATTTTTTTCTTTATACTAAACTTACATGAGACATTAAAAAGAAATAAAACTAATATATATATATTTTTTTGTCTTTTTCATGACCGGCACTCAGCCAGTGAGTGCACTGGCCATTCCTATATAGGATTCGAACCCGCGGCGGGAGCGTCGCTGCGCTCCCAGCGCCGCACCACGGGCTCGGCCCAAAAACTAATATTTTTGAATCATTTATTTTGGGTGAGAGCTGTGCAAAATGCTTTATTTTCAAATCATTTAATTTTTACAATATTCTTGAGTATTATCATTACCATTTTGCAAAAAAGGAACAAACTTCAAATTCTAACAATTCACCTAAAAATCAAATTAGACTGACAATGCACTCACTCTTCAAAACTAGTTTGAAAACAAACTCATAAACAGAAGTTCAGGCTTCTGATGAATAACGTACTCATGAGGTTATGTGATCTAAAGTTTTCTGTTTCTATCTGAAGCTGGACAGCTAGGTAGCTCTATCTGTTTATCTATCTGATCCCAAGAGTTAGAAGAAAAATTGGCTGGTTATGTAGATTAACCATCTATTCCCTTGTTATCCCTCTCTGGCAGTCTAAATAACTTCTCATCCTGACAATATTTGTAGGGTATGTACCCAACTTTGACGCCTAACTTACAAACAGAGTTGCTTTCGAAGTTGTTCTCTTTTTCAGAAGTTGGGTTTTTATCCCTGAAAATTCATACAATTATAGAACTGGAATGGCTCATAAAACCTCAACTTCTAACACATAAAGAATGTCTCTGATCAAATAGTTGGAACACAATCTGTGGAAAAAAATACCTTTACCATATGAGGTAAACTAGTTCATGTTTTAGATGGCTCTCATTAGAAATTTTCATGGATTAAGAAAATGTTATCAGCTATGTTGCAATTAATTATAAGCTAATTTTTAAAAGTGGAGTACAGTATTCACTACCAACATACTCTGATAATTAAAATTACCAGACTGTGATTTTAAGCATTTTTAAAAATAGCCCAAAACTAGACTTAAATTCACAATTTTGTGAATCTGTTCTAGAGAGAAGACCATGCAAAGTTCTTTGGGAATTCAGAAATAAACAAAATAAAATTCATGTATATAAGATAGTGTCCATGAAGGATACGTTTCAAGACCCCTAGGGGATCTGAAACTGCAGATAGTACTAAATCCTATATACAGTTGTCCTTCAATATCCCTGGGGGATTGGTTCCAGGACCTCCCGTGGATACCAAAATCCATGGATGCTCAAATCCCTGACATAAGATGGTGTGTAGTATTTTCATATAACCCATGGACATCCTTCTGTATAGTTTAAATCATCTTTAGATTACTTGTAATACCTAATACAATGTAAATAGCTGTTATACTATATTGTTTAGGAAATTTTTAAAAAATCTGTACATGTTCAGAACAGTTCAGTACAGATGCACTTTTCCCCCTGAGCATTTTTGATCTTCAGGTTGGTCAAATCCACGGCTGCAGAACCCAAAGATTCAAAGGGCAGATTGCATACTATATTTTTTCTTATACATACACACCTACGATAAAGTTTAATTTATAAATTAGGCACAGTAAGAGATTAACAGCAATAATTAATAATAAAATAGAACAATTATAACAATATACTGTAATAAAAGTTATGTGAATGTGGTCTCTCTTCCAAATACCTTATTTTATGTAATATTTTCCTACTGCATTTGATTGCAGGTAACTGAAACTGCAGAAAGCAAAACCTTGGATAAGGGGAGGACTACTATATAGAGTAAGTTCTTAAAAAAACCAAAAACCCAAAAACTGATGAATTGAAGAGATTAGGGGAGTGTCCATGGAAAATCACCCGTTTCATTTAGACTTTGAAGAACAGATAGAATTTTAATAAGCAGAGATAAAAGCAGACGTGAGAGATTTAGGAGGATAACTTAGAACAGCCTAGCCTGATAAGTGACTAAAGAGTTGAGAGAAAATTTTATGATGATTTCAAAATTTTAAATCAAGATGATTCAGGACTGGAATAACATAAAGGGGAATAGCAGAAAGGAGAGTGAGAACAATTTTGAATATAAATTTGAAATACCAGCTATAGATATTAAGGAAGTTTTGTCTAGAAATGAAGACTTACAACCTTGGAGACAAGACTGAAGCCAGAGATTGATTTAGGAGTCCTGTTCAGGAAGTAATCAATGGTATTATAAAAACTGAGTAAAATAGCTAATAAAAAAGTAAAATGGGAGATAAAAAGTCTAATGATAAAAACCTTGAGTAGGGAAGTGAGAGTAGGGAGAAGAGCTAACGAAGATAAATAAAAAAAAGAAATATCAATGAAAGAAGCAGAAGGAAAATAGGTGAGCTTGATATAAAGTAGGTTTTTCTGTGGGTGTAGAGAAGACTGATCAAAAATTTCAAATGTTTAAGAGAGGTTAAAAAGGTCATGGTTTGAAAAGACCATTGGATTTATTAATGAGAACAATACTGTATATATATGAGAATACTATCAATAGTTTACTAGGATTTAAAGAAAGTGGGAATTAAATAGGGACAGATTTAAATCTCCTGATCTAAACTTGCTTAAGTACCAGTAAATTTTTTTCTACAATGAAAAATAATACAGAATAACTTTTTGGTATCTGTTTTAAGGAGTTTAAGTTCTTGAAACATTAAATATGCAGAAGGGAATTTTAGTTACAATATACCTTTAGGAGTTCCATCACTTCCAGCAGGGGAGCATACTGGCTGTGGAGATCTCAAGGGAAAAGATGCAGCATTCCTCATTGTTGAAGAATCTCCATCCTAAAAATAAAGTAAAACGTTTATATCTTGAATGATAGGAGAGGTTTTACAGAAATCTTAAAGAAAACCGATAAAAGACATAAATTACTGGACAAGTAAAGTGTTGGAATTCAAAAGCGCAATTCTGCACTTTCCTGTCTTCTTCTTGGTATATTTTAGAAGAATTGAAACTATCCAAAAGCATCAACAGCCTAAGCATGGCAATGAGTAAGAAAATTGGTATTACTAGTACGCTCCATTTTTGTTTGCTATTTTCTTCAAAAGGAGCTGTGAACACCCTACTAAGCTGGAAATGTCTTGAGGGCAGAGTGCACTGTTATCTCTGTTATGCCTTGACACATGGGGCTTACATAAAAATACAATACAACCAAATCAATAACAAGACAAATTTCCAGTATGTGAAATATTTTAATAACATCAAGGCAACATTAAATTTCCAGAAAAAAAACAACTTTATTTTATACAAGTTTTAGAGGGGAAAAGAGCCAAGTACTAATAAATAAAGGTTCATTATTTAAGAAAATATTCTGGTATCAGCAGTTTTAGCTTAAATCTTAAATTATGTTTCATTAAAAACCTAAACTTCTAGAGCAGGGGTCAGCAAATTTTTTCCAGTAAATAGACAGATGATAAATATTTTAGGTTTTGTGGGCCACATACAGTCTCTGTTACACATTGTTCTGTTTTGTTATTGTTGCTGGTTTTTTTAAAAAACAACTCTTTAAAAACGTAAAAACCATTCTTACTTTGTTAGTCAGGCTAGTAGCCATAGTTTTCCAACCCTGTTCCAGACTATGCTCTGTGGGTGTTGAAACCATACTGTTCATAGCTAGATTCTTAGTACCTAGTACAATCCTTGATATACAGTAGGTAACCTTTAAGTTGTGGAATGGAAATACTAGGTTATATGACAAATATCAGAACTATTTTATTACCTTAATAATAACTAATATATTACATACGTCACTACTTAGCCTGTGCACCATGTGTAGGTAGTCCTCACTTGAGCCATGTCTAGGATTATCAGCATGATGATTAGCTGAATTGCCAGACAACGGACCAGAAACTTTATTATCATGTATGTTTCTCAAACCACCTGCAACAATGGGACTTGATACTGATGCTGAAATTAAAAAAAAAAAAAAAAAGTTTTATGAAATAAACTGTTAAAATTCTTAGAGAATAACTGTTCACACGAAATATTTTAAACACACAGAAATTTCAAAGAATAATATAACAAACACTCATGTACTGATTACTCAGTTTGATCAAATCTTAACACCGCCAGATATCATTCAGATCTATTTTTGAAAAGAAGTAAAACATTACAGGTATGGTGGAAGCTCTCCATTTATCTGTGTATTCCTCTGTTCCCTTCCCTTTACTTCCTAGAAGTAATCACTATTTTGACTTTATAGATTTCACTCTACCTGTGCATATATTTATACCTTTACTATAAATGAACATATTCCTAAGTAATACATAGCATTGTTTTGTACATGATAACTTTATTTATGGTATATTATGTATATATCCTTCTATGACTTGCTTTTTCATTCAATATTATATTGAGATTTATCAATTTTTATATATGTAGTTTTAAATTAATTTAAATAATTACATGTACTCTGCTGCATATATATACACTATTTATCCATTCTTATGCTTGACATTTATGTTGCTTAAAATTTTTGCTGTCATAAATAATGCTGCAACATATATTGTCATATATGACTCTTTTTACAAATGTGTAAGAGCTCTAGGCATCAATACCTAGGAGTGAAACTGTTGGATATATATGCCCATTTTTAAACCTTACTAAATATTACCAAATAGCTTTCTAAATTTTTCATGTACATTTGTATTCATTAGTAGTGTATGAGTTCACACTGCTCTATATCCTTGCCAACAATTTTTGTCACTCTGAGGGTGGAAAATGTCTCTGATAGTCACTTTAATTTCCTTGATTACTACTGAAGCCAAACATATTTTCCAGAGTCCTGGCCATTCAGATTCCCTCCTTGATACAAAGTCATAAAAAGACAGTCTCCTATACTTTCTTGTAAAAGTGTTGGTTTTGTTTTTTCACAATTAGGTCTTTAATCCACGTAAAATTCATTTTTAAGTGTTGTGTAAGATAGGGATCCAATTTAACTCTTTTTCATATGAATAACTAATTGTTTCAGAACCATTAAAGAAATCTTTCCCCCATTCAGATATAATGCCATATGTATCGAGTTTCCATTTGTTTCTGGGTATATTCCTAGGCTTCTCATCATGTTCCACTTCACCATCTGTTACTTTTCCATGCCTGTACCAATATTACAATAAATCTTAATTCCTGTTAGACTGAGCTTCTTACCTCACTCCTTTTCAAAATTATCTTGCCTATTCTGGACTTTTATTTTTCCATATGAATTTGTAGAAGCAACTGAAGTTTCACAAAAACCCTGCTTAGGATTTTTATCAATGCTGTATTGAATTTATAAAGTAGGGGAAAATAATAATCTTTACCCTACTGAGTTTTTCCATCCATAAAGATGGCATAACTTCATTTTCTTAGGCTTTCTTTTATCTCTTCCAAAAGTTTTATAATTTTCCCCACAAAGGTCTTGTATATCTTCCATTAAATTTACTCCTAGGTATCTTGTGATTTTCCTTGAAATTGTTAATGATTTTTAAAAAGATTATACTTATGACTGCTTATTTCTGGTTTATAAAAACGTAGTTAATTTCATTATAATCATGTTGTATCCAGTAATTATATGAAATGTTTTTATTAATTCTAATATCTTGTCTGTAGCTTTTATTGGATTTTCCATGAAGATAATAATCTCACCTGAAAACATCATTTTGTTTCTCTCTTACCAATAACTACATGTATTTTGAATGCTTCTTATCTTCCTGTATTGGCTAGAACACCCACTGCATACTGAATAAAAGTGGCAATTATAGGCATTCATATCCTATCCTTGATTTCAAGGAAAATATTTCTAATTTTTCACCACTAAAAGCATAGCCTTCATCAGGATAAGGCTGTACCAATCTATTCTTATTCTGTGAAAAGTTTTAGCACCTAATAAGACCTCCAGAGCTCCTTAATCTGAATTATATTGTCTACTATTAATCAATCCATGTATTCCTGATATACACCCAATTTTGTTACATAGGTTAATAACAATGCTTATTTAGTTTTCTTTTATTTATAAATTTTGCTACCATGTTCATACATGATTGATTAGCCTATAATTTTCCTTTCTCATACTCTCCTCACCTCACCTGATTCTAGTGTGCAGATTATTATCCAGTTTTATAAAATGAGTTGGGAGAGTGTTGACATTTTTTTTTTCCTGTAATGGTTTAAGATAATATCTATTTGTTGAACGTTTGATAGAACTTGTTAAAACTGTCTGAACATGTTTTTTTCCATTCCCCCCCTTTTAAGGGAGGTAGATTTTGAACTACTGAGTGAGGTATACGAATTTCAAATTATGACAGATACCATCAAACTGCTCTCTAAAAAAGTTGTACCAATTTATATTCTTATGAAGACTGTAAAATGTTTACCAATCTGACAGAAAATTTCATTTCATTTTAATTTTGATTGCATCTCTTCAACTGTAGGCCAAGTTACTATAACTTCATATATCTTTTAAACTCTTCTGTTTTCAATTGGCTGTGTTTTTCTTTTCCAGTAAATAGCCTGTTTACTTCTTTACTCTGTTTTTGTCTTGTTCTTATCAATCTGTATGATATCTTGGTATATTAAAAAATAAATGCTTTGTGTTTATATTAAATGTTGCAAATGCTTTTTCCCATATTTATTTGTTTACATGTTTATGTAATTTATCTTCTGTCCTCTTATTCAAAAATTTACCATTAATTTGTTGTTTTCATTTCTGGAATCCAAGTTTTCAGTCTGCTTAGAAATAAAGCTTTCTCAACTATAAGATTACAAAAAGATTTTCCCATATTTTCTTGTAATTTTACAATAAAACACACACACACACACACACACACACACACACACACACACATATAAATCTTTTATCTCTCTAGAACATTTTGCTGTAGGAGACCCAGGAGTCCAACCAAAATGTCAAAATGCCTACACAATCACCAACATAATTTATTAAACAATCCATTCTTACATAGTGATTTTAAAATGTTATCTTAAGAATGAAAGAATTTTTAAGAATCACCATTTTCCAATGTCCAGTGTAAAAACTGATGAAATGACAATCACTGGATGCTAAATCCTTTAAGTAAAAGATTAATGGAAAATAATGGATAATCTCAACGTGTCACTCCCCAGGTTACTTACTAATTGCAAAGGAAAAACTACATACTTTTACAATGAAGAGATCAGATGGTCACCACCTAAACTTCACTAATAATGGGACCACCTGGTACTACGTGCCTTTTGATATGATGTAATATAAAGTGCACAACATTACTTATGTAGTACTCTTGCCAAAAGTATATAACTGAGGCTTGCTGGCAAGCCCACGTGGGTACAGCACAGTGTTATAACACCAAGGTAAAAAGTTCAGATCCCTGTACTGGTCAGTGCCCCACCCCCCCCACACAAAATCTTTACAGCTAACTTCCAAATGACAGAAAATATAGGGGATATATGAATAAATTAAGTAATATAATGAGAAAACTGAAGTCTAGAATATAGGACATTCTACAAAAAAGGGGGCACAGACTCTTCAAAAAAAAACTTGTGTTGGGGGGAAAAGGTATAATAAGACTGTTTTAGATTAAAAAAGATATATGAGATGTAAAAATCAAATTGTAACATGTGAGAAACTAGATTAGATTATGATTTGAAAAGAAAAATTATATTAAAGACATATTTAGGACAACTGGTGATAAATGGTGAAAATTGAATGTAAAAATGATAAAAACTGAATGTATATCAGATGATATCAAAGAACTGTTCTTAATTTTTTTTTAGAGGTAAATCATTTCATTTCGTGTTTATACAGGAGAATCTCCTCCTTCTTAGTAGATGTGTTTAAGAGCAAAGTGTCATGTTGCCTGTTGGTAAAGGAATTCATTGTGCTAATCTTTCAACTTTTCTGCATTGTTAAAATTTTTATAATGCAGGTTGAGCACCCCTAACCTAAAATGATCCAAAATCCAAAACTTTTTGAGCAGCTAATATGACGCTGAAAGGAAATGCTGATGGGAACATTTTGGATTTTGGATGCTTAACTGGTACGAATTCTGCAAATCCAACTCTGAAATCCAACTTCTGATCCTGAGTATTTTGGATAAGGGATAATCAATCTGCATTATAAAAATGTAAAGTTGAAACAGATGTTTTAAACATTATCTTTCTCATATTCTAAATTGCCTTATTTCTGGATTCTTTTTGTCTCATTGACCTATTCATTTGTTTTTGCCAGACCAAATTTTTTTATTTAGAATAACTTTAATATCTGGGTGGGCTAATCCCTGAGTAATATTTTTATAGTTCTTCAAGTATCTTAAGCATTTCTAAGAAATGACTTATTACTGAACAGGTCCTCAAACTATATTTCTCTTTTGATTTTGTGATTTCAATTTATTCTTTTGAAAAAACTGAGTTTATTTTGCTAAAAAACATCATCACAGTCTATAGAGTACAGTAATCTCCCCTTATCTGTGGTCTTACTGTCTGCAGTATCAGCTACCCATGGTCTGCAAATATTAAATGGAAAATTCCAGAAACGAACAATTCATAAGTTTTAAATTGTGTGTCCTTCTGAGTAGTGTGATGAAATCTTTCACTGTCCCATTCCACCCAGCCTGGGACATGAATCATCCCTTTGTCCAGCATATCCATGCTGTATATGCTACCCGCCCATTATTCACTCAGCAGCCGTCTCAATCATCAGATGAAAAAACATAACATAACATATATAGGGTTTGATACTGTACAAGGTTTCAGGCATGCACTGGGGTCTTGGAACTTATGCCCTGCAGATAAAGGGGAACTACTGTAAAAATTTATGTTCCCTCCTATGCATACTCATGTGTATATGGACATTGACTTAAGAAATAAATGTGCCCTTCTGACATTCTTCCTGATTAATTACATTTAAAATGTTCCTCATAGTGTGCCAGAGTACACTAACATTTTACAAATATTAAGAATCTACATATATATATATACACAAAAAAAAGTATGTTCAGCATCACACTAAATTCAATAATTTTAGAAATGACTATTCCAAATGTGTCATTTGCCTCGCACTGTCTCCTTGAGTTAGTGTGTAAAATGGTCTCAACCTAAATTCATCATCTAGTTTTGAAAAGCCAGAAGTTGGCTGATTTGATAGATGACTAAATTAAAAGTTTATAAGTTAAAAAGTTTATAAATGATGGAAATTTCAACTCCATATATAAAAACAAGAAAACACATATAGGAACTAATGACTGACAGCAAATGTTTAAAATTTGCTATTAATTATGAAGAAGAAAAACATAGATGTTTATTATATTATCTTTTGTACTTTTTCACTTTTTAAAAACATTTCTCAAAGTACAAATAAATTTATACTAATAATAAATTAATTATTTAGTAGTCATGAAATACATCTCAAGGCCTTATAACCTTAAAAAGATATCATAATATCAACACCAAGATACTGGGGACAAGAACTGATTGAGAACTAGTAATCTAATCCCAGAAATTTCTGCATCTAAGATTATTAATTATCCTTTACTACAGCCACATTACAGTAAATTTTTATAGTATATATTTTACCAATTAAAATGTAATTGTTCTTTGGTTTAGTGCTACTGGAAAAACAAAGCCCAATTAAAAAAACAGTTCTTATTTTCATAACTAAATACACTCATTTATATAATAACATAATCCAAAAAGCCAAATTATCACTGCTCCTTTCACCTCCTAAATGAATTCGTAAATGATAAATGTAACATTTTAAAAATGATTTAAGCCATATCATTAAAAAAAATTTATTGACAAATAAGTATACAGAATAGTATTCACATTTTAGTTTGTATTTTAAAAATTCTAAAAAAAAAAATAATTTGTTTGGAATTATAAGAAATTAGGCATTCCCAGTAAGACAACGAACAACTTTCTTACCTTGCTGCATCTGTGGATGTGTTGTGTAACTTGAAGGATGGGAATATGGCATGTATCCTGCAGGGCTTTGTGGGGCATATGGACTAGGCACTGGGCTATTTTGTTGTGGCAAAAATCTGTTCCCAGAGCTTGTCTGTGGTGGCACAAACCGGCTAAAACCCGAAACCCAAATAAAGAATATCAGGCAATGAAATAAACATGTTATTCCTTGAAATTCCACTGCCATAAAATTCTCTGAACTCTAATTTATATATCATAAAATCTATGCAAAAAAAATTTTGCAAAATAGTTAAATAACATACAAAAATCATTCATAATTCATAATGTAAGAATTTGAAAAACTGAGGTAATTTACTTTATTTATAAGGGTACTTCAAAAAGTTGATGAAAAAATAGAATTAAAAGACAATATCAATCTTTCTAAGAACTATTTAAAGTACACTCATACATAAAAGCACCAATTTGTTTAAGGTATATAAAGCCATGCTCCCTAAGATAAATTCTACTCTATAAATTTTCATATTTATTTCAAATACACCTGTTATTTTAATACATACTTTTGTCTGTATAAAATTAAGTTACTAAGATGTTAGCTACTTCAATTATTATGTCAGAGTATTGCCACATACAACATTTAAAGCAAATGTTCATGTGGATTACTATTTAAGAGTAAATATTTAAACTATTTAACTACACATAATTCACCATTATCTAAATGTGTACACTGTATATTCACAAGCATGTTCTCCACAGAAGACAATACTTAATAAATGATATATATATGTACATATATGTGTGTATATATTACCTGGAGGGGCTATGTGAGATAGTGGTTTGTTGATAATTGGAAGATGCAGGACTACTGTGCATGGAATTCTGAGAAAGTTTATACTGAGACATCATCATTCCTACGCAACACACAAAAACATAAAAGGTTATTTTCTCCTAACAATAAAGTATCCATTAAATGACTTAAATCAGTCATTCTCTGAGAAACATTCAAAAGTTCTTTATTTACTTTTTTTCACCAATGTTCTAATTTTGAAGAGCAAAATATAAGCATCATAAAACCATAAATCAAGTACAACCAATTTTTTCCAAAACAGCATTTTCCATAATATCATTTTCAAATTATCATTTCCATTTAATCCAGGACCAGAAATAGAGACTACTACTATTTTTAAATTTCACTTGCTAACTAATGTTTTACCATTTAGCCTCAGAAATGAAAAAATTTTTTAGAAGTCACCTTATCTAACCTTTTATCAAATACTATACACTTCCTTCTATAACAGGACTTGGGCAGTTTTTTTTAAATTACATGGAATACTTACTTTATCATATATATCTCCTGTGCTTGGGAACTTAATTTCACAAAGCTATTTGTTTTATTGTGGTTCAGACCTAGATTTTAAAAAACACTTTATTTATAGGCCCAAAGTTTGAGCTCCTGTAATTTCCATCTGAAAGTCTTTTGAAGCAAAACAGGATTTAACATGTATTTCTTCTACAATAACCCTTTGCCACATAGTAGGGATTAAATGATTATTTAATTAATGAATTAAAATGTGAGGACAGCTTTCAGATTCTTACATTTCTTTTCAAGCTAGACTTGTGTAACATTAATTGTTACACAAGTGGTATTTTGTTATACAGGACATACAAAAAATTCAGTTACTTACATTTGAAAATCAGAGATAAAAACTTATGACTAACCCTGAATTTTCTTATGATTTCCATAGACAAAAATCTCTCTTGGGGCGCTGCAAGCATCAAATTAGATTCCCAAATTTCATTTCCTGCTGTTGATATGAAAAGTACCTTTCCCCAGAAATATTCAATCGGAAGTTACATGTTCATTTGCCAGTAATATTACAGAAGGCACTGTAGCTCTAAAGTCACTAGTTGATTGAAATTAGGGCTCAAAATCACCTCAAAGTCTACTACTGATAGTGTATTTTCTTACTTAGGTAGTCGAAATTTCAACTTTTGAGCTTTCTTTTACAAACCAAATTCAGTACAAAATCATTTTGTTCCATATCTTCATAATTTAAGTACTATAATTATTGTTGCTAGAATTTATTTTTTCAAGGAGGGCAACACTCCATGAGATAGGAGTTAAACCTCCCCCTTCCCCCACCAAATTAACAGTCATCACTGAGACAAGCTGAAATTACTAGTTTGAAAGCAACGGTTTTCTAAAAGGAGTAAATGATATTCTAATAGTCCTTTCTGATTAGCTCAAAGTTCCAAAGAACTATGATTAAAGTGATATACATATTATTAAATTTTCTCCTTATGTGTGACTTATACTTAGCAACCAAAAAAATCTTTTAAATTTTAAAGTCATATTATCACCAGGAAAATGCTTTTAAAAAAATGACAACAAGAAATTAATCGATTAATTTTTAAATGCTTATGTTTTTACAAAGTAGAATAAGCAGAAATCAAACATCATTTTGGACTAAAAAATAAGTATATGTAGTATAAGACACAAAATAGGTGCCTAAAAGGTGAATACTCTAAAGTTTTTATTAGAGTGATTTACTACCCAAATTAAATATTCAAAAATATAAGTTACAAAAATGTAGTATTAATGGCTTTGGAAGACTTCCTTTGTCCAATATTATATTTACCCACATTACCCTAGAGTTTATATTCCTACTATATTAATTAGTTGATATATTTCAATCAACGATCTCTCCATATTTTCTTTCAATTCCAATATTCTTCCAGAAAGCATTCATAACTCTAGTTTCCTTTCACTGTTCTTATCTGTCTCCTGCTACTGCTGTAATCTAGCTTATTAGTTCTGGTGAAGACATAGCCCTGCCCTGCATATCTGCCTTCAACTCTTTGAAAGTAAGTTGGGCAGAGGCATTCCCATGGTAGCATTTTGGTGAATGAACAGTAACCACAAAATCCCCATACCGACCAGAGACTAAAAAAATAAATAAATAAAATAGTTACTATGCAATTGCTTTAAAAGCAATTCACACATAAATATACAAAATCAGCAATGCAATACTATTAAACAACAACAAACAAACAAACCATCAAAAACTAGGAAATAGAATAGAGAACGTCATGGATTACTGCCAATAAAGTAAACCAGAATGAATCTGGCAATGTTCTTGAATATAGTTAATCAATCACCTAAGTTAGACCTTCTGAGTTTTCTAAGCTATTACCTCCCTGATTACTTTAATATTGAGAGCCAAGCAAGCACTTGGGCTTGCCAAATTCAGTAAGCTTCAGAACTGAAGCTCTTAATCCAAAGGTACTCTGTGACTACACAAAAATTATATCTGTGTTGGATGTAATATTTTTATAATTTCTATAATACTTATAAATCAATTTTTCTTTAATAATAATACTTATAAGCCAATTTTTCTGTTGCTAAGGCAACAGAAGCATCAAATTAATTATTAGATAACCATGAATATAATCACAATTGGTACTAAAACTAATAAATAATTATTTTTACATGTGCTGCCTGTTCAAAACATTTCCAAATATTTTACTTAATTAATGAAATATTTTTTTGGAATCAATTCTACGATTTTCTAATATAAATAATTTCTAAAATTCTTTGAGTAAACAAACATTCAGAAATACAAAATACACGTAAAGCTTTAATTCTCAAGGAGTTTAGTTAAATATTAAACTGCAAGATATTAATTTAGTTTCCTTCTTGTTCTTGGCTTGATTCAAGGTATAAAAATGAAATTCATCAATAACAGGCTAGCTTGCTAAAGTAGACACTTAAATTTAATTACATGTAGGACAAGTTCTGATAGGGGATCCATAAAAAATATACTATAAAATTCAATTATAAAGAATCTCACCACTTTGTACATATCTATTCTGCATGCTTTTCTCCCTGAAAACATTAGGACTCCTTGCCAAGACGGCCTGCAACAAGACTGGTATGTCGCCTTCTGGATCATCACTGCCAAGGTTATCTTTCAATTCTCTGGCATCGAAAAAATAAATAAAAAAATTTAAAATAGTAATTGATTTATTGAAGAGGCTACTGGTATAAAAACAAATTACGTGAGTATGTCCAACAGCATGGATTTTTCGAAGATGCTATCCCTGGACGAAATAGAATTATCAAAAATTACAAAGAGTAGTTCTTCTTAAAACAATTTTTCACCCCATTTAAAAAGTATTTTACACAGGGGAAAAAAACCCCAAAACATTATTTTATGGAATTATAAATTTATTTAAGATTGTTCACATTAGCTTTAAAATAGAAAATAGAGTCTAATCTGAACTACTCAAAATAATGGAAGAGTACAGAAGTGATAATTATGCAAAGAAGTTGATATCTGGGCTTGGAATATATGAGTATGATTTTCTGAGAATGTGCTCCAAATGAAATATTGTTGCCACATTGATTAAGAGAAGCCCAGAGGTTATACAATTTTCTCATCTTATATTGTTTCCTCAAATAGAGGCAACAAGGAGAAAAAACACTCCAAACAAGTAAGTCAGTAGCAATTATCAATAAATTTCAAAGTAAGCAGAAAATTTAACTCATAACTATAAAAAGCACTAAGAAAATTAAATATAGGGAGTGTTTTTAATTTTACATTCCACATCACCGTTCTACTCATTGGATTTAACAACAAAAACCTATAAACGTAGTGTTTAATGATAAGACAGTAAATTTCTGACTTCAATCTTAAAGGAGCTCTGCATAAAATAAATTCTAATTGTATATGTGCTATTTCTCTCACCTCTTTAAATATTTGGTGTAACTTTTGATAGTGAACTAAAATGACAGGTGCCTTTGTTTTCGGATTAATTTCTAATCACCTACACAGTAAAATTATCATGCTGCTCAGCCAACAGTAACAACAGGTTTTTCATTAACAAAAATACAGGAAACACATAATTATTTAATCAATAGGGCTTATTGGAAAGATAAATAACAAATCTTTAAATCCCCTAAATAACAAATCTTTAAATTAAAAAAAATTAAAAAATGGAAGGATACATGAGCACAACTGTGTAGTAGAATATGAAAGGATATCGGTAAGAGATTTTAGTTTTTACACATTTTTGTGTTAAGACATCATACTTTTATAGTAAAAAATAAATTTAAAAACATATATTCATGTGCAAAAAACTTGTAAATATGCTGCATAATGTAAGTCAATTTTATTTTAAAAAGTCTGTTGTGTGAAAATACACACCTATATTCAGATGGTAAAGTAAAATTCTAGGAAAAATCAGTCTCAAATTCTGTGTTAGCCTTTCATGGAATTAGCCCTTGAGTTCTCATACTTCTCATGAAAAGCATATAAGCCTATTCCAAAAAAAGCTAGCAGCATAGTCCATAGTATCTGGGACTTTTAATTACTCTAGCAATACCAGATAAAAGAGAATTTCATGAGCAACTTTAGATCTCTGCACAGTTGAGGGATCCCAAGATCATTTCAAAAGAGTTGAAAAGATGTCCATAGAACCACATGGGTTAGAACTATTGTTTCAAAATAACTATGGCCTATTTAAATCTCATTAGTATCTCATCACAGTAAAGCTATATTCTCACTTGGATACTGATATATTTTAAAAACATATCATGTATCTAAAATTTTTTCAAATGAAAAGTAAAGCCAGGAATACTGATTCTTTTCAGTAAGACCAAAACTTTTCATTTATTTTAGATGTAAAATTGACTGTACTTACATGTGATCTGTTGATACCTGGTTGAGGCTATGGACAAGCTGTGAAACCAAACTGTCATCCCTACACGCCAAAAGGCAGTTCACCTCTTCTGCTATTCGTGCATTAAAGAGAAGGCTCTTTGTAGTTGTTGCAGGTAAAGGAGACGGAAGAGGCAGCTGGTTCAGGACTATTTGGAGGAAAATCGGATTATTAGAAATTGAGTGACTGTAAGAAGTCTCCTCGGTGCTTATATATATCTTGGGATTAAAAATTTATATAAGGGTCCTCAGCACCTTTAGATTTTGGTATCCTTGGGGGATCCTGGAACCAATTCTCTGTGGATACTGAAGGATGACTATCAATCTGACAAATTATTAAAAGGCATTCTTCCTCTCCCTCCAAAACTACAATCAACCCTGCAAATACTCCAAAACATCATTTGGATCAAAATAGATTATACTACTCTCTAAGAATAAAATTCAGCTCCTTAATAGTCATGTTTGTGTTTCATTTCTTAAATTTTTATTAACAGATGAGTAGCCAAATGGGTAAGGTTAAAAACTAAGTAACTTCCAAGGTAGCAGTCCATTAAATTTCATTTATTCTAGCTTAAAAGATTTATCTCATTTATATAAACCAAATAACAATACCTAACTTTTCACCAGACAGGTGAGTAATATATATTTTTTTAACGGCTTAAGTACGTACAAAGGACTGGCTGGATAGCTCAGCTGGTTAGAGTGCAGTGTTATAATGCCAAGTTCAAGGGTTCAGATCCCCATACCGGCCAGTCGTCCAGAGGGGGGAAAAGTATACACAAAAATAAACAGCTTGGCTTGGGCCGACCCCGTGGCGCACTCGGGAGTGACGCTCCCGCCGTGGGTTCGGATCCTATATAGGAATGGCTGGTGCGCTCACTGGCTGAGTACCGGTCACGAAAAAGACCAAAAAAAAAAAAGCTTACTTTAGCAGAAGAACATTCACAGAATACGATTCTAGAAGAATATCATCTAGGGAATTCTGGTCTAAGTTACAAATTCCTAAATAGTTCTCTCGTGTATATTCTATTTTAACAGTGAATAAAAGAACATAAATGTTTTACAGTAGTTTAAATTCAGCCATTTAACATCTCTTCACCTAATGGAAATTTGCTCATTTGTCTAAACTAAGGATAGTGAACTAAAATGACAGGTGCCTTTGTTTTCGGATTAATTTCTAATCACCTACACAGTAAAATTATCATGCTGCTCAGCCAACCAGTAACAACAGGTTTTTCATTAACAAAAATACAGGAAACACATAATTATTTAATCAATAGGGCTTATTGGAAAGATAGACTTTAAAAATATGAGGTACAGCTGAGATGACAGGGAGAAAAACAGAAATTTCTGGCAGTATATCTGATTTTGCACCCCTATGTGTTAACAGTTTATGGCTTGCCTACAAAAAAAGTAATAAAAACTAAAGCAAGTTTCAAAAAGTTTCTTACCTGAGCTAATGCTAATCCAACTAGCTACTTTCTTTTTAATTTAGACCTCATAAACTAGTCATGCTAGTTTCCTAGCTCAAAGCTGTAGGCTGTTATCTATTTTACCCCACTAAAACCAAATGGAAATTTAAAAAACCAAAACCCAACCCCCCAAAATAGTATTTGGGAGATACTGAAGACAGATAAAAACATTTCTTGAAGTTACCTTCTCACAGTTCCTTTCTTATGAAGCCCCAAATCTTGCACAATACCATACAAAGTATACCATCTCCTCACTTTGTACGCTTCCCTCTCATCTTTTTTTCCCTTTATTTATTCAGTTAAGATGACATAGGGACTAACATTGTGGGCAGCTTTTTGCATTAAAACTCAAGGACTTAAGTATTATAGTTAGAACTGCCTACCAAAAGAATAAGTCCTTAAAAAACTGTTATGTTAAATAAATCTCAAAAGATTAACAATGTTCTTTAAACCTCTTAAGTGTTCAGATTAAAACAGACCACTGATGTTTATGACAAATGCCAACCAAAACAAATACTGGTAAGAAATTGGATAAGTTGAACTGTCAAATTTTCTTCTTTGAAGGGCAGTTTTAGTGACCATTTCTATAAATGCTTTTGTAAAAGTCTTTATTAGTTCCTATATGCAAACCAATGCTTCTTCAGTTTTGATTCTTCTTAATGTTTTGTGTCATCTTCTTTGGTCTTTACTTTTGCATTTATACCTTTATCATGTTAAGACCTTTTATCAAACACATACTATCATTTCTTAATGGGTCCCTAAGAGGAAACAGAAATTAAGGCCTTAACTATAATTAGCTGATAACACAAATTTTATTACTTTCACATGTACACCAATAAATCAAAGGAAATAATGATGTTTGTCATTCAACAGCTAAAATCTTATTTATGACATTACAGATAATTTTTGTAATAATCTCTCGAAAAATCTCTGTTAAAACACAGCAGAACTTAAATTAGGGCTTAAATTAACCAAACTTACGGTCTGTGAGACTAGCAATCCCCGCAAGAGTAGTGATGGGGACATGGGGCATATCCCCATTCATCCTGAAGTTCTGGAATGGTGTTGCCTATGAAAGTACTTAGTTCAGGTGCCAGCTGTCATTACTTCCCATTTCCCAAACACTGCAATACACAAAAAAGACATTGTTTTTTGTAGAAATACCTCAAACATATTACTGTTAGGGAAATGCATAATTACTATAAAAATTTTTCTGTGTTTGTCCAACCTACGTAGCAATAACAGTCATCATTCATATACCACTTATCACATGTTAAGCAGGGCAAAGTGCTTTACACACTAACTCATTTAGTCCTCACAACAACTCAGGAAGGTGAGTTCTATTATTTTCTGCATTTGACTGATGAGGAAATTAACATACAGGGAGTTTAAAGTAACCAATGGAGCAAGCATTAGAACCCAAGCAATCTGGCTCCAAAGTTTGTTTCTTAACCACTAGGCTGGATTGCTGACCAGGAGTACTCAACCAATCTTGACAAGCACTATAATTCATTTCCACATTATAAACACATGAAAAATTTAACTTCACAATCTAGCTTCAACCTGCCTTTCTAGCTATGTCTCTTATCACTCTCCTACATAAACTTTCCTCTTCAATTAAGCTGATCTAATCAGATTCTCTGGAATCCATCTTGTGCATTCCCATCCTCATGTACTTCCTGAAAACATTCTCCCTACCTAGAGGACCCATCCCTACTTTAGTCCAATTCATATAATTCTTCAAGATCCAGGGCAAGGTCCCACTACTACATGAAACTTCAAATTCACCCAAAGCCATCTACCATAATCTACTCTGAACTTATGACATTTATTGCCCAACATCCTTTTGACAAATGATTATATACTCCTCTGTGACATCTTTTGAAACTTGTTTTGTTTCATTCTTGCACGATTACTTAATGTTTATGTACCTGTCTTTCCAACTATCACTGTATGCTTCTGATAATAATCAACCACATAATCAGTATGCAACCACACAAAAAGGACACAGAAAAGCGTGTGTTAACATTTTTTAAATGTTCCCATACAAATGACTTAACTGGCTTAAAATATTCCATATTTATCATGATGTAATACTCTCTCTCTATATATATATGAATAACTCTGTAAAATTGCCGAACACCTTGTCTGTTATTCTGTTTGATGTCCCCCAATTTTTCTCATCTTAGTTTCAACATATGGCTTCTGGAACATTTTTTTTTTCCTTTTTTTTGGCAGCTGGCCGGTATGGAGATGACCTTGGTGTTACCAGCAGCTCATGGAACACTTATCTTTCCTTTAACAGTACTCACATAAGTCTTTTTTTTGTAAGTAGATAATACAGCATTTTAAAGTGTATACATTAATCAAAGATATGCTTTTATTAAATTACTTTATAAACTAAGCAATAGAAGTCTACTCTATATCAACTAAGATAGAGTGCTAAAATAGAAAACTGAATTGTAGTTTCCAGTTTAAAAAGTATAAATGTTTCTCTTTTTGAGGTTACATTTGCTAGTCAGTTAGCTTTAAGAAAACCTCTAGGTTTTTGAGTTGTAAACTTCAAAACAGTCAAATGATATAATACTAATAACTCCCCTTACTCATATGTCTTAATGCAATTTTGCAAATAAGTATTTTTTTCTAAAAAGTAGCACAAAGGTAGTTAAAATTAAGAATTTTCTTTTTCTCCAAACATTTTACATATATGTAAAGTTTATTTTATATATATGTATATATTTTATTGAAATATAATTGAGTGTACATATCTGTGGGGTACAGCATTGAATATCAATACCTGTGTACAATATGTGTTGCTCACATCAGGATAATTAGTATATTCAACATTACATGATATAATCATTTTTTGTGGCACTTTACCAGTTTCTGGCCAGCCCCCCCCACACTTTGTCCTCTCCCTTTTCTACCTCTGATAGACTCAGTTTTGTTCTCCCTTTTTGAAAGTTCAACTAATGCATATATGTAAAGTTTAACAGAGTTATAAAGTAAGCATCCACAGAACCACCATCCAGAAGGCTAGCATTCCAGTTCCTTTTAGAGGCAATGCTTATCCTGTCTTTTTGGTAATCACTTCCTCTTTTTTCTTTACAGTTTAATGACTTTTATATGTATAATAGTCAGCTAAGGGAAAAAAACATTACTTTTCCTTTGATGAATGACTGACATAAAATTTGCTAGTAGAAGCCCATTTAAAGGAAATGGCACAGGAAAAAGTATGGGAAAGATACAATTACTCCTGGCTACCCTATGTGTCCTTTTGCTACACTGTGGACTTTACTCTTTGAAATTATTAATTTGATTCTTTAATAATCACTAAAGGCACTTAATGCAACACTACATATTTAGCAGTCTCATCAAGCAGTTAAAAAATTGGGTGCAATTTAAAACCTTTTAATAGAGGTCAGCAAAACACTGAATTTTTTGTAAGTTTATGCTAATAAGAAAGTTCCAACTTCTGCTTGGTAATTAATGGAAATTATTATTGAATGCAAATTATTTATAGAACATCACAAGAATACCTTGTTATTTATATACAACTTATCATTGTACATGTAAATTGCCATATTCAAGCCAGTTAAATAACAAGAGATTGTGTTTAATTATTTAACTCAGAGAACAGGAAACTATAAAGAATAATATGCTAGAGGTTTCTACTGTGGGCTACCTAACTCTATTCTATTTCACTATTTCTCAGGTGAGTAACATGTAAAGCGGATCCAACCCTAGGCTAGGGCTTTTAGCCTAAAAATGACTTATGTATTTAGTTACCATATATAAACTAGAAGATTAATAAATGTAACCAAAAGATTGTGCATGTGAATACTCTGATGCCAACTCAAAACTGGGAGTAAAAGGGAAAGGGGAGGTAAGCAACAACACTTACTTGATTTAAAGTGCTTTAACCGTACATTGAGTAGATGATTACTAACAAATATATTTATACCTCATTGCTGAACTGTATGCTAATTTCACTGGAATCCAAGATTTTTAAGAACAGCAGAGGAATTTGGTAGAAATGAACTTAAAATTTTAGCCAAAGTCACAGATATGAATGAATATGAGTAAGCTGTGGAAATGCTGCTACTCTATTTTGGAAAGTGACCAGAGTCCATCAAGAAACAGCATTCCTAGAATTTAAAAAATGAATACACACACCCCTAACTAACTGGATATGGCATTTCTGGCTCTGGATTGGATAATGTTTGGTCTGCCTGGCTCTGTGAAAGTACGTTGTTTTTCATGAAACTGAAGCTGAAAGTCATTATCTCTGGGGAATAATATGTACAGAATGAAATAGTAACCAAATGGTAACGATTTTAATGAATGCTTTAGGTAACTTAAGGCAGTGGTTTACAATCTGTGAATGGTGACCGATTAGTAAGTTGGGATGGAAGAAACAGAAACTTAAGGGTACATTGCTTTGTGAGTCTAAGGTAAAATATCTTTTGAATTGTGAGTCATCAGGCAAAGCAGTTTGAAAGCTGCTGATTTGAAGAAATGGAAGAATGAGCAAAGTAGCCCACCTCATAAGTGTTGATGAGAATGAAATAAAATAACACATGTAAATCACTTGACATACTACCTGGCACATAGTAAGTGATCCAGAAAGTTAACAGAGCTACTGCTAAATGGAAAACAGATTTGGGGGAACATAGGTTAATTAGGGAAAAGGGGTCTTTTCAATATAAACAATCCCTATTTATGAAAGATCCATACAGATTTTTATTTGACATTAAAGTATACATTTCAACACAGTATTACAAATCATAGTTATAGTCTTAAGCCTGCCCACCTACAATTACTTAAATGATAAGGTAGCAGAAATAAATACTGGCAATAAAAAGTAGAAAAAAGTCTAACTGTCATAATACTAAGAACTAAATCAAACAAAACATATTGAGTAAGAAATCATTTATAAACACCAAGGTCAAAGGTTGGGATCCCTGTACTGGCCAGCCACCAAAAAAAGAAAATCATTTATGAACTAATTTCTAAAATGGCTTGAGGTTTAATTATAAAAATCCTTAACCAGGGTAAGATATGACAACAAATTTTCAATTTAGCCCATTATAAATGAATCTGAAGGGAACTACTAAGAACCTACAAAGATTTTTAAATACCTTAGTTTATTGTTCATTTAATTTCACTTCAAAATTTATGATTTCCTCATGCAAACAAAAGAAACGCAAACAAAACTGTACTGGTAGAAGTTATAATATTCTAATTTGATGGACTGGGAAAAAAAAGGAACTCTCATAATCTGATGGTTGATAAACTTTTCTGGAGGCCACTTTGCACTCTACAGCCAAAGCCTAAAAACTGTGTATAATCTTGTGCAAAAATCTCACTTTTAGAAATAAATCCTAAGGAAATCATATACGTGCTCAAAAATGTATGTACACAGATATTGCTGCAACATTTTGCTTCATTTTAGTAGTGAAAAACTGTAGAAATGATAATTAATGTTTTTTGAGTACCTACTATGCAATAAAAATGGTTATAAACAATTTAATGTACTTTCATTTAATCCTTATATGACAGTAAGGTGCTAATATTCCAGTTTGATGAGGAATCTGACAAATAAGTAATTTGTCTAAGGCCATACAGCAGGAATCAAACTCAGGCTGTCTGGTACATGGACATTTTACATAATAACTAAAATGTATAACAGTATTATTAGTTAAATATTATTGGTATAACAAATAATGTTACTACCATGCACCAATTAAAAATCATGTTGTATTATAACACCAAGGTCAAAGGTTTGGATCCCCTTATAGCCAGCTGCCAAAAAAAAAAATCAAATCATTTTGTACAACCAATATAGTCACAATATACAGGCAAGGAAGAAAGAGATCAGGCCGCCTGGGTTTGAATTCAGGCTCTTCCACTTACTATGTAACCTTGGGCAGATTACTTTCTCTCTCTGACCCTCAGTTTCCTCATCTATGAAAGAGGAGGCAGGTAAGTATTATTTCTAACTTTATTGTGAGGATAAAATGAGTCAATACATATAAAGTACTTAGGACTGTGCTGGACATGTAGTGACTATTAACAAACATGAGCTGCTATTTATTATACACTTTTCTGCATCTTGCTTTATCATGTATGTTATCTCAGAAATCTTTCACATATATAGATCTGCCTCAATCTTTTTCTACTATATTACAGGTTTATTGAAACGATAAGTTTAAATAAATATTATTCAGTAAACTATACCATGTGACTATAGAGTAAGGTGACCATGGCTTTATGGAATCAGACTCTTTATACTGTAACCACATTTAATACGTGGTTCACACTTATTTAGCACCTCAAGCACTCTTACTTTCTTCATGATGTGAACTATAAAGTGGTAAGCAAAATTCACTTTGAAGAAAATCAGTTTTGGATAAAAGATTACAGTGAGTAAGTAAACACCATGGTACTTTTTATGTTAAGTTCTTAACGTTTCTTCTCAAAATCGGCACAATGATATTTTAATAAATAAATCTTACCAAGCACAAACCTCTTGTTTCCTCCATTTTCTAATACACCAATGATGAGCTAAATATAATGTAAGATATCGAATTTGATATATAGCAACTATTCACTCTCTTTTAGTAATTTAATAACTGAAATTCCTTTAAACTCCAGTTTGTGTTGTTCTCCAGAAAAAAATCTGCTTCATCTTTTAACATAAAGCATTTTCCTTTTACTAGTTAATATGCTTAATAGTTAAAAGTTTTAAAATGCTATACTACATTAGATTAATAGTTTGTCCAACCCCATGTAAGTACTCCTTGAGTTATATGTGGTACCCAATACAATACACTATTAGTATTTAGCTCCGATGCATCAAATAATATTTATTTTAAGTCACTGTGTAAGACACTATGCTAGACAAGCTAACTACAGTGGTTAACAATATGGAAACATCCTGCCTTTCAAAATGTGAATTTGGCCATGAGAATGTTATAAAGGGGGTACATATTACAGAGGAAGAAAAGGGAAAGAATCATTGAATTAAAACCTAAACCAATTTTACCATGACTACTCCATATTTTAATCTCTCCACAAATCTGCATCAAATTTATTTAAGACAAAACATAATGGCAAATATTCTTCAAATTCATGAAAAGATACCAAAGATATCTCACTAAGTGAATATAAGAATGTGCACAGTATAAGCCCATTTTTGTTTAAAATACATTTTTATACAAATGATAGTCTAGGCATGAAAAAAAGTCTTTGAAAATATATTACTAAATCTCTAATTAGGGGTGGGATGTATTCTGAGATTTGGGGGAATTCCCATTTTTGCGGCATTTATATCCATACTGCTTAGACTTTTTTTACTCTTAGGCTATTACTTTCTGACTCAGAAAAACCGTTATAAAAATTATAAATGAAAATGAGAAAACATTAATGAAGTCTTTTAATAGTTGCAGCTACATGTACATAGATTTCTCTGGAATATTTAAATAATTAACTAGGAAACCTATGTGAAGCATCTATTATATGAAAGCACTGTGCTACATACTAAAGACTAATAGAATATGCAGGGTGTATTCATAAACATTTTGGCCAGAGCAGAAGCCCAGAAAGGTGAATTGGAGCCTGGGAGGGAGCTCATTATATAACGTTGATATTTTTTTCCATATCCTTAATATAACTAAACTTAAGTTTTCAGTTAAGACTAATGTAATGGCAATAAAGAAGATGGGGTGGTAGAGAATAAAGTCAAAAAGTTCTGTTAGGAGAATATTACAGTATGGGTTGAACATCCCTAATCCAAAAATCCAGATGCTCCAAAATCCAAAACTTTTTGAGCCACCAACATGATGCTCGGAGAAAATGCTCATTGGAGCATTTCAGATTTTTTGGATTAGGGACACTCAACTAATAGGTATCCTGCAAATATTACAAAATCAAAAAAAAAAAAAAAATCTGAGTGTGGTGGTGTTTACCAAGGCCACGGGTTCGGATCCCTATATAGGGATGGCTGGTTAGCTCACCTGGGAGAGCATGGTGCTGACAACACCAAGTCAAGGATTAAGATCCCCTTACCGATCACCTTTAAAAAAAAAAAATTCTGAAATTTGAAACACTTCTGGTCCCAAGCATTTTGGATAAGGGATACTCGACCTGTATTGACATATAACGATGGTCTTATTTTGAACTTGTTCAGAGTAAAATGCCTATGTCCAATGTAACATCCAGTTGGCAATGACTAAACTAGGAAGTTGGAAATTCAGTATATGACAAAAGTGGTCACAACTACAGCTTTAGTAATGGAAGTGATCCATGGAGGGATGATAACAGTTAAATTATAACAATAGATGAGATAGGGCAGAGATAAGTAACACTGAAGGGGAAATTTTTTTTTTTAGCACTTCTCATATACCCTTCCTTAATCATACCAATGTCAGAGAGTTCTGAAGATGATCTCTATTTCAGACCAGATGCAAAAGCTAGGTCTCAGAGCCTAAATACTTTGTCTGTTGCTAAACAGATAGCATATAGCAGAGTTGGGATATGAACTAAGGTGTTTCTAAACAAATTTTATATTTTTACATATATCTGAAAGACATAAAGCAGAGAAATCTCTACACTGCTATGACAAAAAGATAAACCAATAAAAGCTACAGAAAACAATAAAAGTTCTTTGAAGCTAAGTATTTGTTTAAGGTCTCAGAGCTAGTAAAATTGACTTAGTCAAAACTAGAATACAATACTTGGATTTCTAGTTCAGTATTCTTTGTAATATGTCATTATCTTGAGTAATTGTATTTTGAATAAAACAAAATTTCACATATGTGGAATATTTAGTTAATTAACACCTTTCTTCCTGGGTAATGTTAATTTGAGGGGGGGCTTAAAATTAGCATATTTTTATTGTCCCAGTTTACATTATATTTAGTATTATAAATTGCCTTAAATGTTTTTGGGAAATAGGTGAGATATAAGTCCTAAATATTTACATAGGTTAAGTAAATAAAGAAATCTATGCTGTACTATTTACTATTTTAAATAGGTCACGGTGACTCCCTAGAGAGTGGTACCTCTCCAGTACAATCCTTTCACTTTAGTCAAGCTACCTTCAGAGATTTCTTTTCCCTGCCTGTTTGATTGGCACATTTTTGACATTATGTTTAAGATGCCTCTGAAAGGATCTTCCTCAAATCCTACCTCAAAAATAAACAGTTCCCAATCAGGTGCACTGTGAAAATTCTCACTTCCTTTAAAACATTTCTGCTTTTCTACAGTTCCAAATTACCTCCATTATGGGACATCTGCTTCACTTTTGAAACCCTGAATTCCCTGCAGCCACTATGATGGATACCAATAATGTTTGTATCCCAACATTGTAGCTATATCATACTACATATAATATGTAATAGAAGAATATGTTTACATTACTGAGTACTATTATGCAGAAGAAGAAAAGTTATTAATAAGTAAATCAAGCTGAGATTTAGGGTTTCTCAAAAGCAATTTACAGGGCCGACCCCATGGCGCACTTGGGAGAGTGCGGCGCTGGGAGCGCAGCGACACTCCAGCCGCAGGTTCGGATCCTATATAGGAATGGCCGGTGTGCTCACTGGCTGAGAACCGGTCACGAAAAAGACAAAAAAAAAAAAAAAAAAAAGCAATTTACAGAGTATGCGTATTTTTGCTGAGAAACTTTTTTTTATATGAAACTTTACTCACACATTTTTATAATCAGTTTTCTTCCTATTATTATCAATTAATTTGACATGCATTTTATATGAATTGACTATAGCAAAACTTCACATTACTTTAAGTAGTCCCAACTGATTATACAGACAAATTTATCTGTAGAGGCCTGCAGAGCAATTATATAAAGTCTAATCATACCAAGATATGCAAAAATACAAACTATATCAGGAGAAAATAGCCCTGAGCCCTGAAATTTGATTATTTAACTTTTTTTTTTTTTTTACACAGACGCCATGGAGGAAATTTCCAAGTGCTGCTATAAGTTATTTGGGTTCCTAGCCTACCCCCCCACCAAAATAAATTTTATTTCTCATCTTCTTTTACACCGTAAAAGAAATATCTTGTCTCCATGTTCCGTAAAAGGTTGAGACTATGTCTTTATACTATGAGCCTATTTCCTATACAATGGTATCAGATATGGAAAATCAAACAATGACTATTTTATTTCTTTCTAAATGAGGTTTAGGTTTTAAAGAACTATAACATTAAGATCTAGGTCTCAACTTTTAACCAAAACGTATTTGATGATACATAATTAGTCTGAAATATAAAAGGCTTTTATGTGAAAATTACTGAATAGTCCACAAGAGGGCACGCTTTCACTACTGTAAATAGGTGGGAAAATTTAAAAATTAGATTTTTTTTTTACTAGTACATCAAAGGTTGGCCAAATTCTCCTGAATTAATTATTTAACACCATTATAAAGCAACAGATCCTAAAGTGTGCCATTTTTTGTTTAAATATACACACATGGAAACTTTTTTTGGATGTATATAAAATATATGAAAATCTTGGGTACACCAAGAATTCTACATTAATATTAAATTATAAAACTGTGTAATAGTCTTATCAGCCACATCAGTTCTGTTAGCCATTTGGAATTTGGTTGCCCTAAGAATCTTTTCAAGAAACTGGGTATTCTGATTTTTTGATCCTCATATGTGACAGAGTTCCCATGAGCAATTAATTCTTCAAGTCAACTTAGTATGAGAACAAATGGAATATGCTTCAGATGCTTCAGAAAATTCTTCCAATTTAACCGGCAAGGTCCTTAATTAAAGCACCTGAAAGAACAATTCAGAAAGGGTACACACAGAAGATATGCAAAAGATCATGAATCACTTATGCAAAATATGTATACTGATCTCTAATGTGCTCTCAAAGATATTCCAGCAACTCCCTTCTCTTTCCTGTATATTTTCCTCTTACTGAACCATTCCAATCAGTGTAAGATATTTATATGTTGATAACTTCCCCTACTCTCAACAAAAACAAAGCAAAAAAGTCCTTATCTTGACCCCTAAGTCCCCCGCCAACAACTGTTTAATTTTTCTCTTCCCTTTCACAGCAAAGTTCCTTCAGTTGTCTATATTCATCTCTAACTCTTCTACTTTCTCCTGAACCCACACCACGTTTTATTCTTAACATTGCACCAAATGTCTTGTCACAGTCAGTAGTGGCAGGGACATTGCTAAATTCAATGGGCATGCCTCAGACCTCACATGATTTGACCAAGCATTCAACACAACTGATCACTCTCTCTTCCTTGATTAATTCTTTACTCATTTTCCAGAGCAACATGTTCTCCTAGTTTTCCCTCTGACTACACTGGTCACTCCTGAATCCTCTTCTGGTTCCTTTTCATCTTCCTGTCCTCACTCCCTTGATTTCATTCATTCTCACGATTTTAAAATAGCTCCTGTATGCTGATGACTCCCAAATTTACATATCTAACTCTGACTTCTCCTCTGTACAATAGACTCATATATTCCAACTACCTAACTGACATCTCTGCTCTGATGTTCAAATGCAGATCTAGAGCAGAGGTTGGCAATCTTACTATTGACTTTTGAGAGTACTATTTATATGCTCTAGATAAAGGATAAAAGTCCTACATTAGATATATGCAAATATTTTCTCCCAGTCTTTTGCTTGTCTTTTCATTCCCTTAACAGTATCTTTGAAAAGGAGAAGTTCTCTTCTGTGGCTTGTATTTTTGGTGTGGTGTTTAAGAAATTTTTGTCTAATTCAAACTCACAAAGATTTTCTCCTATAAGTTTTATGTTTTCATTCAGGTCTACAATCATTTTGAGTTAATTTTTGCATGAGGTATGAAACAAACTTTTTTTTTTTTCCTTTTTGGAAATAGATATCCAACTATTCCAGCATCATTTGTTGAAAAGACTATGTTTTTACAATGCCTTTCAATTGCCTTTGCGCTGTTTCCTTATGTAAGTGGGTTTATTTCTTAACCCTTTATTCTATCCAATTAATATTGATCTATCTTGATAACAAATACCATACTGCCTTGATTACTGCCACTTTGTAACGAGTCTTGCGATTTGGTACTGTTAGTCCAAATTTGTTCTCCCCTTCCCTCCTGCTCCCAAATCATTCTGGTTCTAGGTTTTTTATAGTTACATACAGATTTTAAAATCATCTTGTCAATTTCTACATAATTGCTGGGATTATGATGGGTATACAAACTTCAAGGAATAAATCCCACTCAACAATAATGTGTTATCTTTTTTTATATGTTGTTGGACTCAATAAGCTAATATTTTGTTTAAAATGTTTGAGTCTATATTCATGAGAGATATTTGTCCCTCACTTGTTCTTTTCCTCTAATGTCTTTGGTTTTGGTAAGAGGATGGTATTGGTCTCATAAAATGAATTGGGAAGTATTCCCTCCTATTCAATTTTTTGGACAAATTTGTCTAGTATTGGTATTATTTCTTCTTTAAATGTCTGGAGAATTTACCAATGAAGCCATCTGGGCCCTGAGTTTTCTTTGTGGGAAAGTTTGGAACTACAATTCAATACTTTTATAGATATAGGGCTATTCAAGCTACCTATTTGTACTTATTAAATGTTTTTAGTTTGTATCCTTCAAGAAATTTTTCCATTTCATCAAAGTTGTCAAATTTATAAGCATAAAGTATAGTATTTCCTTACTGTCTTTTAAATATCTGTAGTGCTGTCACCCCTCTCATTTGTGATACTGGTAATTTGAGCCTTTGTGTTTCCTTAACAGTCTGGTTTCTCAAAGAATCAGCTCTTGGCTTCCTTCACTTTACTGTTTTCCTGCTTTCTATTTCACTGATTTCTGGTTTGATCTTTTTAATTTCCTTTCTTCTACTTATTTTGGGAAAAATTTGCTGTGCTTTCTCTAGTTTCTTATGTAGAAAACTGATGTCACTGATTTGAGCACCTTCTTTTAAATATGGCCATTTAGTGCTATAAATTCCCTCCATGCACTGCTTTAGTGGCACTGCACAAATTTTAATATTCCAGTACACTTCTGACTGATAGTTGGAGAGCAAACATCTTTTCCTCAGTTCTTGTTCCTAGGGGAAAAGCATTCAGTGTTTTACCATTAAGTATGATTTGGTTGTAGGCTTTTAAAAGATACCCTTTATCAGATTAAGGACGTTTCTATTTCACTGAAAGCTTTTATCATGAATTGATGTTGATTTCTGTGAAATCCTTCTTTTATTTACTGCAATGATCATATGCTTTTTCTCTGTTATTTCTGTTACTGTAGTGAACCACATTAATTGATTTCTTAATGGTAAACCAACCTTGCATTCCTTGAATAAACTCTACTTGGTCATAATGTATTATATATTGCTGAATTCAATTTGCTAATATTTAAAAACTTTTTGCATCCATATCCATGAAGGATATTGACTATAATGTCCTTTTCTTGTGATAGTTTTGCAGGATTTTGAAATCAGTGTTGTGCCAGTCTCATAAGATTCAGGTAGGAATTGTTCCTTCTTCCTCTATTTTTTAAAAGAGTTTAAGTACAACTATTCATAATATTTTCTTCTTTTGTATGTTATATAGCACATGCTCTTTCATTTCTGATACTGGTAATCTGCATTTTCTCTTGTTTTTGATTAGTCTTGCTATGGGTTTATTAAGCTTTTAAAAGAACCAATTTGTTTGTTAATTTTCTCTGTTGTATGCTTGTTTTCTATTTCACTGATTTCTGCTTTTAATATTTCTTCCCTTCTACTACATTGGTGTTTATCCAAGAGAAAGTAAAACATGTGTCCATACAAAGACTTATATAGAAATGTTCATAACAGCTTTGCTCATACAGCCTCAAATTACAATCAATTTAAATATCCATCAACAAGAGACTGGACTTTATGGTACACATACGTAAGGGAATACACTAGTAATAAAAAGAATGGGAGTACTCGTGACAATATGGATGAATCTTACAGACATGCTGAGTGAAAAAAGCCAAATACAAGAAAAGCATATATTGTATGATTTCATTTATATTAAGTTCTAGAACAGGCAAAACTAATCAAAGTTGGGCATTACAACAATGGTTGTATGTCTGGTTGCAAAGGGCCATGTAGAAACTTTCTGGTATGATAAAAATGTTCTATATAAGGATGGAGTATTGGTTACATGAGTGTGCCCACTTGCTAAAATTGTAAAGCTAAGATTTCTGTGTTTTAATATATATAAATATTACCAAACTCCAAAAAAAACTTGTAAAAGTAATAATGATAATAACCGAGTGGTGGATGAAGAATGGATGGACACTCATGTTCAATGAACTAATCACAACATACAGGCTTCGATAATATCAAATACCATACATATCCGTTCTGTATATAAAACGAAAAAAATTTTAGTTCTTTACATTCTGTCACTATTGATTTTTCATTAGTAAAAATGAATTTTAAGTAAACTTTCTATGAAACAGATTATTAAATGAAAATGTAATAATACATCTGAGGTGGAAGGCTAATGGAAATACAGAATCAAATAACATTGTGTTATGGTATAATCTCCAAGGTAATGATTCCAAGCATCAGAAGTACTTGAAAACTCTTTAATTAAACCTTAAAATCTCAAAACAGAGTTTTTGCTGCTGTTTTATTCATTTTGTTTCTTGGTTTAAAACGTCTTGGGGTATTAACTAAATAGTGATTTCCTGTGTTCAGAACACGTTATAGCTGATTGAATTTAAAAGTACCTAAAAGAAATAAGAGAAAGTTTATCTCATGTTACAGGGGACTTTTATTGCTGTTTTAAAAATCTGAGTTAAATAGGAAGGAACAGAAAAGAGGGATGTAGAAAGATAGGTTTCTCAAATTAAGTTTTAACACAATTAACTTTTATATATAGCTACAAAAGCAAACTGGACTTAGAAAGGAAAAAAAAAAAAAAAAAAAACCCCAAAACCAGTTTCAATTTCAATCAGAATATTGAATTGCCAGAACCTGAGAAATAGTTTAACTTCTCTTTACCAGTACCTGACAATATGAAGTATTCTTATCCCTGGATGATAAAACTTATTTATTTTTTTTTTTTTGTCGTTTTTTCGTGACTGGCACTCACCCAGTGAGTGCACCGGTCAGTCCTATATAGGATCCGAACCCGCGGCGGGAGCGTCGCCGCGCTGCCAGCGCAGCACTCTACCAAGTGCGCCACGGGCTCGGCCCAGATGATAAAACTTATAAGTGACTAATTTCTTTCTTTTTGCTGATCTGATTTCCTGATTTTAAAATAAATAAATCGCTATGCATTCACCATCATGCACTTAGTACCTAATACCTAGAACAAGGACTGGCAGACAGTGGTTGTTGAGTATACAGCGGTAAACAAAACAGACATTGTTAATATCTTCATGGAGTTTAGAGTTCAGTAGCAATGATATATTGAATAATCATCATGTGACCATTACATATTATTATAAATTCTGTAACAATAATGGAAGATACCTACATAGTGCTTAATGTATGCCTGAAATTGTCCTAAAAGATTTATATATTTTAATTCATTTAATCCTCATCATATGAAATACATACTACATTTACTCTTATCTTTAAGATAATAATAACTGAGGCACATAAAGGTTAAGTAACTTGTCCAAAGTCTGATTCCAGAATCTCTGCCCTCAACATTCCAGAGCCCTACCTCCATTTTAATGAAAAGAAAAGGGCGTTCTGAGAGAAGACAAGAAGGTAACTAAATTTATGTTTGGGGGATCCTCATTAAGGAAATCTCATGAATAAGCGTTAGATAGGCAAAAGGGGAAGAAGAAATGAGGTGGGAAGTTGATTAGCATGTTCAAATCCCAGAAGTACAGAGCCTTAATTAATTAGCACAAAGGAAAAATTATGTGGTGGTACATAATAATGGACTGACCCAAGATTAGAGAGAAAAGGTTCATACAAGTTAGTTCATACCTGGCCTGATTGGCCAAGTCAAGGGGCTTTCAATTTTATTTATTTTGATTCATACCACTTACAAAAAAAAACTAATCTACTGGTTATTTACATACATATCTTAGTTACTGAGCATGGCACAGTTGCTTAGTTTTGAACCTATTTCTCCCTTTTCACATAAAGTTCTGTGTGTGTATGTATATATATATATATTGCCTTAAAAATATTAACTTGAATTACAGTAACTGTTTTTACAGAATTAGACATAGCTTTAAGGCCCTGGAATGAACAATGGTTTTTCCTAAATAAAGTTTGAAAATAACTGCCTCAGAATAAACTTTAAAGGACAAACCTAAATGCTCAGTAAAAAGGCAATTGTACACTCTTCGGTATTTATGAAATGAAAACTTATGTTCACGCAAAAACCAGCACACGAATGTTCATAGCAGCTTTATTTGTGCTATGGTGTGAAGGTGTGCCCCCAAATTTATATGTTGGAAACTTAATCCCCAGTGCAACAATGTTAAGAGGCAGGATCTTTAAGAGTTGATTGGATTATGACGGTTCTGCCCTCATGAATGGATTAATGCCTTTATCACGGAAGTGGGTTAATTACTGTGGTAGGGGGTTCTTGCGTTAGGCTTTCTTCCTTCCTCCCTGCTTGCCCCCTCTCCTTCAAGCCCCTTCCCCATGCAGCTCTCTTGTCCTTCCACTTTCCACCATGGGATGATGCAGGAAAAAAGCCCTCGCTAGATATGGGCTCCTCAACCTTGGACTTCCCAGCCCCCAGAACTGTGAGAAATAAATCTGTTTTTTATAAATTACCCACTCTCAGGTATTCTGTTACAGCAGCACAAAACGAACTGTGACGATGTGTAATAGCCAATAACTAAAAACAAACCAAATGTCTTTCAATGCATAAGTGGTTAAACAAACTGTTGTAGATCCATACCATGGGATGATACTCAACAATAAAAAGGAACAAACTACTGATACATACTACAACTTGGATGATCTAGTGGGAAAATGCTAACATCAAAAGGGTACATACTGTATGAATCCATTTATGTAACATTCTTGAAATGATGACATCACAGAGACGGAGAACAGATTAGATTAGTGGTTGCCAGGGGTTAAAGACTGGGAGTGCAGGTATGTAACTATGAAGAACCAGCACAAGGGAGTGGTGCTTGCAGTGATGGTGTACCTTTGTATGTTGTGTGTAGTGGTAGTTACATGTAACTACACGCACAATAAAACTGTATAGACCCCACACACATACACAACCACACACGAACAGTGCATACACAGCTGGTTAAATCTGAACAAGTTCTTGAATTGTATCAATGTCAACTGTCGGGTTTTGTAACTGTAGTATAGTTATGTAAAATATTCCTATTGGCAAAGGCTGTGTAAAAAGGGTGTACTCAATCCCCCTGTACATTTTTTTCCCAACTTCCTATGAAATTACAATTATTTCAAAATAAAAAATTCAAAAAAGTAATTATAGTCTGTGTTCTATATAGTTTCTAGTTCATCTGCATTACAGACTTTTATTACTAAACAAAATTAAAAGTTCAGATTAGCTGATTTAGAAACTTTGCTGAGTAATTTATAGGCAAAGTCTTTTTCTGAAGGTTTTAAATGTTTTAACATTTTTTAGGCTGAAGTGGTAACTTTTAATTTTGATATAATTTCAAAAAAAAAAAGTTACATGATTAGTACAAGAAACTGTCATAATCTTTATCCAGACTTATAAACGGTTTACATTTTGCCCCATCTGCTTTAACATTCACAATCTCAGTCTCTCCCCCTCTCTCTACCTCCACCCACTGTGTGTGTGTGTGCCCAAACCATTTGAGAGTTGGAGACATGAAAGTCCATTCTCCTAAATACTTCAGTATCTGCTGACTTAAACAACAGTCTCTCCACCTCCTCCTGGAACCAGTGGGCTAGGCTGGACATGCTAGTCTCTTGGAGATGGGAGAGGTACAAAATTGCAAGCCCAATCCTGCAGGTGCTTTTCAAGCCTTTGGTCATGTCATACCTACTAATCCAATGGTCAAAGCAAGTCCTGTGGCCAAATCCAAAGTCCTTGGCCAAATCCAACAAAGTGGGAGGAACTGCATAGTCACATGGCAAAGAACTGGGGATATTAATGCAATCTTCATACCCACTGAACCCAAGGTTTTCAGGGATGGGAGGTGATATTTAACAAGCTCCTCAGGTGATTCTGAGCATGCTAAATTTGAAAATCAATGGACTCTATAATTTACTGGGCCCTACCACACAGTTTCTAATTCAGTAGGTCTTGGGTAATACCCAAGAATTTGCATTTCTAACAGTTTTCCCAAATGATGCTGATGCTGCAGATCCAGGGACCACACTAATAACAACTGGGCTAGGAGACAGGGAAAAATTTCTGGGGAATGTGTCACCTGTAATGAATTCTGAAAGCTTGGTAGGGAAGAAGAATGCGAAGGGTGTTCTGGGCAGAGGGAAAAGCAAAGGCAAATAGGTGTGAAACTGTATGACAAGTTTAACAAATTTCAAGTTCTTCACGATGAATAGAATTGAAAAGTGTGGAGCATGAGGAAATTTAAAAAAAATAGGTAGGAAACGTCATGAAAAAGCCCTGTGTTAAAAAGTCCAAATACGACTGAATGCTACAGGGAGCCACAAGAGGATTTTATATTGGGAGAATAATATACACTGATGCTGGTATTAAGAACATTCTCTACAGAAGCACTGTGGAGGATGTAGATGGCACCAAACTGTAGGTAGGAAGAACAATAAAAGAGGAAATATACTAATGAAGCAATGAGACTCTGAATCAAGACAGGGCAAGGTACAAGTGAGAAAAAGATGGATATACAAGATCAAAGAGATAAACCTGGTAACCAGTTGGATGTGGAGGATGAGTGACAGGAAAGCAACCAGGACAACATTCCGGGTCTGCCTTGGGCAACTGAGGGTGTAATTTACACATAGACACACATCCACCCTCCACACACACCCCCCGACACACGTTCATGAATATACACATCAGATGCTGCTTCATACCATGAGGAGCTGAGGCAGTTTATCATAAGAATACATTTGGATAAAGAAAATAAATAAAACTGGCACATAGAAAAGCACATACTATTGTTCTCTAAAACTACAAGAGTTGGCTCTCAAATGAGGCTTGTTTACTAGTTAGTAAGGCAAAGAAGAATAAAAGAGAATCAGTAGTTGTTCAGAAGTACAGCTTTTCCAAGACACTGTACCCCAAGAGAAATTTCACCAGTAAGTCCTCTTAAACAAGACTCTGGGTGACATAATGAAGAATGTCCTTGATAGACAGTGTCCCTAAAAAAACCAAAGATGTGTTTTGGGCAACCTTTCCTTTTCTTCTTTTCTTTTTTTAAAAAAAATCACACCTTAAAAGCACAATTCAGTAAAAACAAAGCTACAAGGCATCAAAATAATACAATCCATGCACACAGATCTCTAATGGTATGGTTTAACCTAGGAGTAAAATTTAAAATTTTCAGACGAATGGACAGAATTCAGAGGAATGGCAATCCTTTAGTCAGTCCTCCGTTAGCCACATTTTCTCCAAATTGGGCACGTGAAAAGTTTAGATGTCTAAGAGTAAATGATTGAATGTAAACGTTCGGTATTATTAAGGTCAGAAGTATATGTTTTATTGATCGATCAATGCAAGAAAAAATGAGAAGCTAATTTTATAAAGTTTAAAAAGTTAGTTTAAAAAGTTTAGCCAAAATATGTTCTACTTCTACACAGAAACCTCAGGCACGTTAGAATTTTCTTTAAAATAACTGGACTCTGCTCTAATACATGAATGACTAGATCAAATGATTCTAAATTTTAAAACCAGTGCTTCTAACTATAGATAAACGCTATATATTGTTTTCATAATCTGAAAGCCAAAAAGTTGATAAAACATCTCACACTCCAGGCAATACTTTGTAATGCCCATTTTGTTTAATACACGACAAATTCTCCTTTACAGAAAAAAAGTCTCTATATGAACAAATTTATTAGGCTGCCGAAGCGTAGGCACTATATAGCCTATACTTTGAGGTACAGAGGGGGAGAAAGGAACCATGATAGTTCCTTTACAATCTTCTCCTTCATTCCATTTAATCTTCATAACAACCAATGAATAAGTCTCATTATCCTCATTTTAAAGATGAGAACATTGGGCAGTTCATTTAAGTTTGTTTTCTTCCTATCTTAAAAGGAGGATAATAAGACTTACTTGGGTCAAGATAAACTTGAAAATAATGAAATGGTTATCCACAAGGACAGTAGGAATGGGACAGTGGTGAGACTTCTGAGTATATCTCCCTAATATAATTTTGACTTTATTGACCTTTAAACTGTTTATATATTATACATACTCAAAAAAATAACATTATTGATTAATGAATAAAAAAGCAAATCCTAAAATGGAAGACAAACAGCAATGAACCTAACCATGTATCAAATAATAACATAATCACACAGGAAAAAAATTTAATTCAATTAACTTTGGTGACAGTATTCTGACTACACAATTACTGGGTGTTAGTGGGTTGAAATACAGACCCCCTCCCCTGTAAGTCTACTGGGACCCTACAAATGTGACCTTATTTGGAAAAAGGGTCTTTGCAAATGTAATAAAGTTTCTCAAGATGAGATCATCCTGGATTTAGGGTGGGCCCTAAATCTAATGACACATATCCTTATAAAAGATAGAAGAAGGAGACACAAAGACAGGCAAAGAAGGCCATGTGAAGACAGAGGCAGAGACTGGAGTCATGCAGCCATAAGTCATGGAATGCCTGGTGCCGATAGAAGCTGGAAGAGGCAAGGAAAGATTCTTTCCTAGAGTTTTTGGAGGGAAAATGGGTCTGCTGACACCTTGGTTTTGGACTTCTGGCCCCTAGATCTGTGAGAGAATAAATTTCTGTGGTTTTAAACCACCAAATTTGTGGTAATTTATTACAGCAGCCCTAGGAAACTAAGATACTGGGATATATTCTAAGGATAAAAAGAATTAAAAAGGAATCTTGAATATTGTGTTTTGTGTTGGCAGTAGTATTGATATAGCAATTCTAATACAGTGTGGTGTCATGGAATTCAAGTGAGGAGCATCTTCAAGAAGAATAAAGCCACAATTTTATCACTCACTACTGATATATGACTATTGGAGTTGGCAAGATGTAAGTCGGGTGACCTTGAGAAGACCCGTTTTGAAAGTGGTGGAATATGAGAGCAGAAACTTGTTTCGGACAGGTTTAAGAAAGAATGAGAGAAGAGGAATAAGACAGTGACTACAGACAACTAAAACGGGTAGCTGAGAATTTGAGCAGAAGCAGGAAGAGAAAGTAGGGTCAAGAGAAGGGTCTTTTGTTTAAAATGAGAGAAATAACATCAAGTTTGTATGCTCATGAAAATGAATAATTAAGTGGATAGAAAAAAATGATAATACAGAAGAAAGAGGAGAATTAATACCGTTGAGTATGTGTAAGAGAGTGAGACCTAGTGAAAAAGGGGAGGGGCTGGCTTTAGGAACCTGGACAATTCATCTATAGTAATAGAAAGCAAGGCAGAGTACTCCTGGGTACAGAGATTGGTAGGTAGACAAATAAATAAATGCAAAATCAGGCGCTTGTGAAAACTCTTTTCTGATTGCCTCAATACTCTCAGTGCAACAGGAAATAAGTTCATCATCTAAAATTAAAGACTTGGAGAAGGAGATATTGGCAGGTTTTCGAAGAGAAGGAAGAATGTCTGAAAGAGTCATCTAGGAGAGTGAATGAATCAAAGAAGTGTGGTGCAACTACTGGGTCTATTGCCATTAATTTAAAGTGAGACCAGTCGTCATGGTTTTATTTCTCTCAGTTCCATTCTGTTGCAAGAGTGAGATTTAACCATGGTTGTAGTTTTACCAAGACAAAAAGAAAGGTGGACAAAGGAACTGAATATATATGCAAGGGAGTGATTATGATCAACCTTTAAATTTAAGATAAAAGGAGGAAAGTAGGGTCAAGATGGCAGAATAGACAGTCCCCAGCATCACTCTCTCCCACAAATCAACCAATTTACAACTATAAAAATGTAACATCAGCCAAGCTGGGGCCGCTGGAGCTCAGGGGAAGAGGAGGAGAGACCTACGGAGTTCATGAAGATGGGAGAAACCACGATGAGAGAAAGAAAAAACTGCTCTGAGTGTTTCAGGCTGTGGTTGCTTTAAAGCTGGAGCTGCTGAGCGCATGGAGCAGGAGCTGGCAGAAACCACAGCTGTGCCTTTCAGATGGAGTTACTTGGAGGTGGCAGGGGAGAAGAGGACCTTGGTGGCCCCCAGGACAGCAAGACCATTAATAGGGTTCCTGTGGACCCATGCAGGAGTGAGGAGCTAGAACAGCTGGAAAAGGAGAGCCATTCAGAGGCCGGTGAGTCATCATAAGGGACCGGCACACAGCCCATTTCATGGGAAGTGTTTGGAACATGGGTGGTGGGGGGAGACAGGCCCATTGGGAGAACACTGGGACACAGCAAGGACAGCCGATCTGCCCCCCAATCAGTGCAGGACTACTCAGAGGAGACTGGTCGGGAATGCAGGATTGCATGGGGTGCAGTTTGATGAAAAAACTCAGGGTTTCTACACAACCCGGGTGCACCGAGTCTCTGGAGAGCCGGAAGTACCTATAAGGTCAACCATTAAACCCTGAGCCGCACAAAGAGCCTTCCCTAGGGAAACAGCAGCAAAGCAGCAATTTAGCCCAACAACACAGCTCAAGCACTGGTTCCCACAGGAAGTTCCCCTGTGTTATAAGTAAGCAAAGGACAAAAAATTAGTTCCAGCCCAGGCACACCACCAGTGCCTTGGGGCCCCTGCCAGAGGACATGAGGCATGGAGTGGGGACAGGACCCCCACCCAGAACCCCTCACACCATCAGTGCCTTGGGGCCCACCTGGGGACCCAAGGCATGGATCGGGGACTGGACTCCCCTCCCACAACCAGGCACACCATGCCAGTGCCTCAGGGCCCGCCTGGGGACCCGAGGCATGGAGCCAGGGACCAGATACTCCCTACAACCAGGCACACTGCCAGCACCAAGGAGCATGCCAAAAACATCACCTCCACGTGGGTGGCCCACCACAGCCACCACAATAACCATGGCTGCCGCGAAAGCGGCTAGACGTCACAACTACCATGCAGATGGTCAACCAGCCACTAGAGTGCACTGACACAAGGAAAGTCACCAGCAGAAATAAAGAAGAGGATGTCTCTCTCCACAAAGCCCATTCTAGAGTGACAGAAGAAGCATCTGCTCTATGATAATACTGGGGGACCTGATCACACCTCTCAACATTGGACAGATCATCTAGGCAACAAATCAACAGAGTTACCATTATTCTTTCAAAAGGAGGGAAGAAACCTAGGGTAATTAGAGGGAGGAGGGAAAGGGGAATGGGGAGAGATTGGACAAGAGGCATAAAGAATAATTATGACTAATAACAATATATATGCTAGTAATATTGATTTGATCAACATATCTCAATGCTGAACCCCAAAAATATGTATAATCAATTTTGATTCAATAAAAATTAAAAAAAAAAAAAAAAGAGGAAAGTAGAGACATCAGGATGAAGAGTGATAGTATTGCAACGTTCAGTACTTGTGGTGAATGAGTCCTTCTATCCCACAACTCATTTATCCTTTGGCTTTGGTGACTCTGCTCTCTTCATTTATTTTCATGGCCTCTGAAAGACCTCTGTGGCTTCATTATGCAGGAATTCATTCATGATTCTTTACTGGCACTGCAAATTCTTTCATAACCAATGTGTGAATGTGTCAATATGCCTGACAACCATTTCCCTTAAAGTTTTAGCACCTCAAATATTTCTAAAATGAAAATCACTTTCTGTAATATTACAATTCCTAACATTGCTCTCATTCATTAGTAATCCAAAATCTCAGGTTATAAACTATAAAGTAGAACCATTTTAAGTCAGGGACCATCTGTATTGCTATTTTTCTCTGTATACCTAAACAAATTCTACTTATCTTCTATTCCTCTATCATAATTTCACTTACCATCCTTCAAGTTCCACCTCTTCCTTGTAAGTTTTCTTTTTACTTCACAATCTTTTCCTTTAATGAACTCCTGTATTACATGCACACAAGTCAGCATCTGGCCATGTATAGTTACATTCTCTCTAATCATTTCATTGGCATCTCATTGGCATGCAAGGGCAGAATCTTGTCTCAATAAATTTTATTCCCACAATACCTAGCACAATTGCTGGTCATATGGTTACCAGGTTAAAGTGAAATGTAGACAAGTGGGAAACTTCTAGAGAATGTATTAGATGAAAAACTCAAGACCTTATGCAATCAAACTCTAGGTCAAAGGGTTTGAATTCTGGATGCTGAGCAAGTTCATATATTTAAGACGATGACACTGGGGAGTCATATGCCAACATAAATCAAGTATCTTAAAACCATAATCTTCACATGTTAAGCTTATATTAGCAGCCCCATGTTTTTTTATTGGAACGGGAACCATATCTTAACAGGGACCTACCAGTTAAACTCTAGAAATTACCCCTGCCTTTAATACTCTTATTAAGAAGGATGGAAAAAAATGAGGGTTGAACTTTTACACAGACTGGAAACTTAAAATCCTCAAAAAAATCTAGAATAAAATCCAAAACAGATCAATGGAAAGCTAGTAATATTAGTAACATCTTCCTTATCAAACACAAATGCTGTATAGCTAAGGAGGGAACAAGGGAAATTAAATAATAAAAAACAGTTGATATCTGCACTGAATTAAGTGGAATCTGGTAATTTTCACTATTGGTTCCTGAAACCATTACCTAAACATCTGCTCAACCTTAGACTTACTTGTATTAAAAAATTAAATTCTATATAAAAAATTATCATTCAACAGATACTAAACACAAACTTCTACTTTCAGCAATTATGGATCCTAATTTACAGTCCTTTTCCTTTTTTTAATTAAAAAAGTATCAAATTTATTTCAATATCTGCTCTCATTTTAAAATTAGAATTTTTGGAAAATTTTTTGTAACTTTTGACATAATTTCCCCTTTTCACCCAATTACTACTACGCCCAACAAAAATTTTCCAAATGTTGTTAAGCCTTTCTTTACTGCTTTATGAAGTATACTCTTTAAGCGTTCTTTAAAAGAAATTTTAAATTTTAATTTTCACTTTGAACATGTTTGATCAGAAAGTACAGGACATCACTATCGCATGAGTTAAAACAAAGAATGGAATTAAAAAACAAAAGTAATGTCTATATAAATCAGCAAATTATCTAATAAAACATTTTAACTATTTTACAGTTCTACTTAGCAAAATAAACTGGTTCAAAGGTACTAAAGCATTAAGCATTTACTGCAAGCTTTAAATCATAGTGTTACTCTTTTCAGTATGTCATCTCTAAAAATGACAGTGTTCATAAGTACAAAAACTCTTAAACCCAGTCAAAGATAAGAGAATTCTTCATGAAGTTAGGTTTCAAAAATGCAGAATGTCTTGACAATTACCAGTTATTTCAAAGGCTAAAATCAGAAAAAGGCAGAAAAAAGAAATATTCATTAATACTATTTTGCTTTGAGAAAGCCAGAAATGATTCTCTTCCAAGAAATAAGCAATAATGATAAAAGATGTGATTAATATACTATATGTCTTTTAAGCCAAAGTGCACTTTTCACCTCGAAGAGGACAATTCTGACTTTTATATTCTTAATTTCCTTTGTCCAAAACAGGACTCCATTTTAAACCATTATTTGAATAAAGTTTATAATATAAAGTCACTTTTCTCCACTGAATATTTTCATTTCAGTACATAAGCTGCTAAATGGCAAGTGACTAGATCAGTTATAAAGAATTTGTAGTATAATAAGTGCTAATTTACAAAAACCATCAATAGATAACAAACTACATTCAATCCTAAAGGTTACTACAGTAGTGAGGTCAGAACTAACTTAATTATTCCATACGGTCAGATTTCATTTACTAAATAATACTGTCATGAAATCTAAAGAAACCTTAGTGGGTTCTTCCAAAGCTGCATAATTTTCAAAATGATTTTCCTCTGGCTGCAGACAGAGCCTGTTCATTCTTTCAATCCTTTTTTAATCATTTAGTTTTTGCAATATTTTCCTGATGATTTTGTTTCTTCTTTTGGTCCTTCTTCCTGGGCTCAATCACCTTGGCCAATTTCAAGGACAGTACAGCACTTGCTAAGAACAGTGCAGTAAGAGCCAAAATAACTGTTATAGGGAGGCCATATGGGTCCTCTGTAGCCCATTCCACGACATACTCAACCCAAGCCTTTATATCAAAAACATCTCTGTAGCAGTCTCAGAAAAACTTATGCTTGAATAGTGATCTCTAACTTTGATCAGATAGAATCACAGAATTTTAAAAGTAGGAGAAAACTTAAGAGTTACTAGTCCACCTTGCCTATTTTACATAAGGAAAAGGAATATTTAAAAAGCTTTTGGGGAGCAATAGTGGGAGAAATACCACTACTACAAAAGGTGTAACAGGGAAACTGGGAGTTTATAATAACTGACTACGAAACTCACACAACAGAACTCTCTATAGGTTCTAACTTGCATTTAGCTAAATTCTACTAAATACTGACAGGGATAGTTAACTACTATGGGAAGCACACTAGAACTGACAATATCATAGCTCAGAAATATTATAAAATAGCCAGAACTACCAATGTATAAAAATTTGAGATTATTTAGAGAACAATACTTTTAAAAAACTTAGTACTACTATTCTAGACAAATCTACTTTAACTTTCATTAAAGGAAGGGTTTTTTTTACTACTATATTGGGATAAAAATTCAACTACAAAAGTAGGTTGTGATAAATTAAGATACATATTGTAATCCCTAAAGTAACCTCTAGGAAAATAACTCTTAAAAATGGTTTAAAAACAAACCAACAGAGAAATTTAAATAGTACACTAAAAGAATATTTAACACAAAAGAAGGTGGGTAAAGGAAGAATGGCAGGAGTAAATCTAATTGGACCAATAACCATATCAAATGGGAACAGACTGAACATGCCACTCAAAAGGCAGAGACTATCACATTGGATAAAACAGTAAAACCCAATCACATACTTGTACTTCTACAAAAGACACACCTTGGATTCAAAGATGCAAATAGGTACTCCATATAAACGGTGTTAACAATAAGAAACAGGGAGTCGCTATATTAGCAGCAGATGATATAGACACTAAGGTAAAAAAGTACTAAAGACAAAGAGGGGTATTTCATAACCATAAAAGAGTCAATACATCAGGAAGATATAACATTTATAAATGTATTCATATGTAACAACAGAGCTGCCAAATACATGAAACAAAAACTGTCAGAATTAAACAATGAAATAGAACTAGAGAGAAAATCGGCAAGGATGTAAAAGACTTCAGCAACACTATCAACCAACTTGACCTAACTTACATTTATAGAACACTCCACCCAAAGACTGTTCAGAATACATATTCCTTTTTAGCACACAGGAACATTCTCCAAAATTTACCACATGCTGGGCTACAAAATAAATTTCAGTAAATTTACAACTGAATCATAAAAGGGTGTTCCCTGACAAAAAAAGAATGAAATTAAAACCCGTAACAGAAAGAAATCTGGGGAAACACATGGTCAAAGAAGAAATCACAAGAGAAATTAAATATTGTGAAGTGAATGAAAATGAAAACACAACACATTAAACTTCACAGGATGTAGCTAAAGCAGTATTTACAGGAAACTTTATAGCTTTAAATGCCTATATTAGAAAAGTAAAGTCGCAAACTAATAACCAAAGCTCCCACAACTTTAGAAAACAGAAAAAGAGCAAACTAAATCCAAAGCAAGAAGAAAAAAGCAAAGATTAAAGTAAAAATGAATGAAACAGAAAACAGAAAAACAAAAAATAAATAAATTCAAACGTTGGTTCTTTAAAGAAAAAAAAATTAGCAAAATTGACAATCCATAAGATAGAAGACCAAGAAAATAAGAAAGAACAGACACAAATGAGAGGAAATTACTACTGACCCTTTAGAAAGTAAAAGAGAATATTATGAACACTTTAAACCAACAAATTAGACAACTGACATTAAAAAGAAGAAATTCTTGGAAAAATAAATCACCAGAATGGACTCAACAAGAAGTAGACAATCTGAATCAACGCCATAACAAATAAGAAAACTGAACTACTCATTAAAAATCTTTACACCAAGAAAAGCCTACGCACACACAGATGGTTTCACTGATGAAATTTATGAAATATACAAGGATACTTCAAAAAGTTCATGGGAACATAGAATTAAAAGATAGTAAAAATCTTTACATGAACTTTTTGAAGTACCCTCATATAAGAAATAATAGCAAACCTTTATAAACTCTTTCAGCAAATATAGGAGAGAACAATTCCCAATTCATTCTATGAGGCCAGGATTATTCTGATACCAAAGACAGACAAAGATAAGCAAAGTACAGACCAATATCCCTCAATAACACCAATATACAAAAACTCTTTAAAAAATATTAGCAAACTGAATTCAGCAGTATATAAAAAGGATTATACATTGTGACCAAGTGGGATTTATCCTGGGAATGCAAGATCGGTAAAACCAACTGAAAATCAATTAATGTAAAACATCATATTAACAGAATATAAAAAACTGAAACCTCATAATCATTTCAATAGACACAGAAAAAACACTTGACAAAATCCAACACCCATTCATTATAAAAAACACAAAAAATTAGAAATAGAAAGGATCTTCTTCAATCTAAAAAAGGGTAAGTACAAAAAGACTACATCTAACTTTCTTTCAAACATCAGGAGAAAAACAAAAATGTCTGTTCTTACTACTTCCACTGATTGTAGTACTGTATATTCTAGCCACGTGCAGTAACACTAGAAAATAATATATTTAAAAATTTTAAAAATTAAAAAGATATTACATGCATTCACATTAAAAAGGAAGAAGTGAAACTATTCATTATCAGATGACATTATCCTACATGTGAAAAATCCTAAGGAACCACTAAAAAAGTACTAGAACTAATAAACAAGCTTAGCAAAGTCACAAGACATAAGATCAATACACAAAAATCAGTTGCATTTCTATATTCTTGCAAAAATGCAATTACAAAAGCAATTCATTCAAAATAGCACCACAAAGAATACTTAGAAATAAATTCTTAAAAAGAAATACAAGATTTGCATTTGTACACTATAACAAAACATTACTGAAAGAAAAAGTTCTAAGTAAATGGAGAAACATTCCATGCTCGTGGATTGGCAGACTCAAAATTGTTAATATGGCAATTCTCCTCAAATTGATCTCTATACTCAACACAATCCTTTTCAAAATCCCAGCTGGCTTTTTTTTGTAGAAATAAGCTTATCTTAATTTTATAGGGAAATATGAGTACAAAGGACCTAGAATAGCCAAACAATTTGGGGGGGAACAAAAAACAACAAAGTTGGAGTATTTACACTACCCAATTTCAAAACATACTATGAAGCTACAGTAATTAAGACAGTGTGGTAATAGTATAAGGATAAGTATAAGGACAGACCAATGAAGATGAAAATCTATAGCCCAGAAATCAATCCTTATATATGTTTGATTTTTCACAAAGATGCCAAAACAATTCAATGAGAGAATGGATAGTCTTGTCAACAAATGGTTTGGGGACAACTGGATATGCATATGTGAAAAAGATAAAAAGAGCTTAGATTGTTATCTCATACCACACACAAAAATTTAACTCAAATGGATCAAAGACCTAAATGTGAGAGCTAGTTATAAGCTATCTTAAAAGAAAATACAGGAGAAAATATTTATGACCTTGGGTTAGTCAAAGAATACTTAGACAACAAAAGCATAAGCCATAAAAGATAAAATTGATAAATTGGGTTTCATGAAAGTTAAAAACTTGCATTTCAAAAGACATCAACAGAAAATGAAAAGACAAGCCACAGACTGGGAAAAAATACTACCAAATCCCATACCTGATAATGACCTTGCATTCACAATATAAATGAACTTTCACAACCAATTAAGGCAACAAACAAAGCAATTAAAAAATGGACAAAAGACTTCCTCAGACATTTCACCAAAGAATACACATGAATGGCTTATAAGCACAAAAAAAGTGTTCAACATCATTATAGTCATTAGAAATATGCTAATTAAAACCACAATGAAATACTTTGACACACCGAAATACCTTGACATACCCATTAAACTGACTATAATCCAAAAGACAGACAATACCAAGTATTAGTGAGGATGTGGTGAAACTGGAACCCTTATACATTGCTGGAAGGAATGTAAAATGGTCCAGCCACTTGGGAACACAATTTGGCAGTTCTTAAAAAGCTAATTTATCTTACAACACAGCAATTCCATTCTTAGAAACCTACCCAAGAGAAATAAAAATATATGTCCATAAAAAGACTTGCCCATAAATGTTCAAGTATCTACTAACTAGTGTATGGATAAACAAAATACAGTATATCAATACAATGAAATACCATTGAGCAATAAAAAGAGAAGGAAATACGGATAATGCTAGGTCATGGATGAACCTCGAAACATGCCAAGTGAAAGAAGCCAGAAGGAAAAGAGTATATATAAGTATGATTCCTTTTATATGAAACGTCCAGAAAAATTTATAGAAACAGAAAGTAGATCAGCAGTTTTCTGGGGAAAGAGTATGGAAGTTGGGAACTGACTACAAATAGGCTTGAGGAAAATTTGGGGAGTGATAGAAAAGTTCTAAAACTGGAAACCACTGAATTATATACTTACGATACATGAACTTTATATTATCTAAATTATATCTCGATAAGGTTGTAAAATAAAATTGCATTTGGAGCTTTTAATCTCTGTTAGCTAGCTGTAAACATTTTTCCTTAGTTCAATATTTTTTCTTGAAAAATATAATTGTACATAATAAAAAAACTTATTATACATATACGAACAATTTCTGGCAACTCAAAACAAACACTATGATTTGGTTATATTAATTAGCTCTAACTTGCACTTGACTAAAGTTTCTGGAGAGGAATAAGAAAAGCAATCGCATATTGTCACTTGCATGTAACAAAAGACTATTTCAGTTACTGTAGAATGATGGTGACATTCAATAAAATCACCGTTTCGAATAAAATCTGCTGTATGAGAGTAGGAAGGCGTCTTACAAATAATCTAGTTCAACCCCTTTGTTTTACAGATAAAAGGAAGCGAAGAGATAAAATGATGTTCAAAATCATACCTTCAAAGTTAGTTGCGAAGCTTCCCAGTCTCCTGACTTTCCTGCTCTTCCTGTGCACTGAATACAATTTTATTGAAAGAAGGAAGTGGTAGAAGATTATAAAAAAAAAATCAGAGGGGAAATATCCAGCCAACAGCTAAGCAGATAATTAATTTTTCACCCCATGAACAAATCTCTGTAAACCCAAATTGTTGATTCCTTTTATATACTACAAAAAGGGAGGGAAACTTTAGAGTCTTTTACATATTTATTATCTCACTTAATACTCAGAACAACCCCATGAAGTAAGAATTTCCTTATTTAATAATTGGAGAAACTGAGATTCAAAATAATTAACTTGCCATGGTTGGAAAACTTGTAAATAATTGAGCCACGATCTTGAAAATTAAATTTATCTGCCTTCAAAGCCTATGCTCATTTTATGCATACTTCTTTTCAGATACTTTAAAGCAGTGGTCTCCAAGACAATTCTTTTCAATAAATATTGTTTGTGCTTACATCTACAGTATTTAAAAATTATGTCTACTGTAAAAGTCACAAATAGACATTTTAAAAGGATGAGATAAAAAATAAGTATGCCTAGAAGTTCTAATTTCCTTTCCACAATGAGCTAAGTTATCTTGCATATACCTCCCAGATGCACTCTACTACATCTTCTCCAATACACATACATCAATTGGGAAACTATTATTGTAAATAGCATGTTTTTTTCCAGTATTGAATACCATCGTCCTTTGTAATGTTCTTTTATTCTTGATACTTTTCCCTTTCTTAAAAGCTTTAATTCCTACATGTCTAACTACATTAAATTCTTATATTAAACTTGAGTTTTGCTGTTCTTATTTATCTTCTTTTATTTCTAGGCTCTTGAAGTAGGAAATACATCCACATAAAATCTCAAATAGCTCCATCAATAAAGCTGGACGTTCTTATTTAAAATCAGAATTTTTTAAATGGCTATGAAGAAACTGTATGAAGAATTGAAAACTATGTCTCTGATAGACTGAAAGTTTTCTGTCAAAAGGTTTATAGTATTGGGAGCTTGTGTGTGTCCAGAAATTTATCCATTTCCTCCAGATTTTCAAATTTGTTGGCGTACAGTTGTTTATAGTAGTCTCGAATGATTCCTTGTATTTCAGATGAATCAGTTGTAATATCACCTTTTTCATTTCTAATTTTTGTTATTTGAGTCTTCTCTCTTCTTTTTTTTGTTAGCCATGCTAATGGTTTGTCAATTTTATTTATCTTTTCAAAAAACCAACTTTTTGATTCGTTGATCTTTTGAATTGTTTTTTGGTTTTCAATTTCATTCAGTTCTGCTCTGATCTTAATGATTTCTTTCCGTCTGCTAACTTTAGGATTGGATTGTTCTTGTTTTTCTAGTTCTTTAAGGTGAAGTGTTAGGTTGTTCACTTGCCATCTTTCTATTCTTCTGAAGTGAGCATTTAATGCAATAAATTTTCCCCTCAATACTGCTTTTGCAGTATCCCACAGGTTTTGGTATGATGTATCATTGTTTTCATTAGTTTCAATAAATTTTTTGATTTCCTGCTTGATTTCTTCTTGGACCCATATGTCATTAAGTAGAATGCTGTTTAATTTCCATGTGTTTGTATAGTTTCCAGAGTTTCGTTTGTTATTAATTTCTAGTTTTAATCCATTGTGGTCTGAGAAGATACATGGGATAATTCCAATTTTTTTGAATTTATTGAGACTTGATTTATGACCTAATATGTGATCTATCCTGGAGAATGATCCATGTGCTGATGAGAAGAATGAATATTCTGAGGTTGTTGGGTGGAATGTTCTGTAGATATCTGCCAATTCCAATTGGTCTAGAGTCTTGTTTAGATCTTGTGTTTCTCTACTGATTCTTTGCCTAGATGATCTGTCTAATATTGACAGTGGGGTGTCCAGGTCCCCTGCTATTATGGTATTAGTGTCTATTTCCTTCTTTAGGTCTAATAGAGTTTGTTTTATAAATCTGGCTGCTCCAACATTGGGTGCGTACATATTTATGATTGTTATGTCTTCTTGATGGATCAGTCCTTTTATCATTAAGTAGTGTCCCTCATTGTCTCTTTTTATGGTTTTTAGTTTAAAGTCTATTTTGTCAGATATAAGAATAGCTCCTCCAGCTCGTTTTTCTTTTCTGTTTGCATGGTAAATCTTTTTCCATCCTTTCACTCTTAGTCTGTGTGAATCTTTATGGGTGAGGTGGGTCTCTTGTAGGCAGCATATAGTTGGGTCCTGCTTTTTGATCCAGTCAGCCAGTCTGTGTCTTTTAATTGGGGAATTTAAGCCTTTTACATTAAGAGTTGTTATTGAAAGGTGTTGATTTATTCCTAGCATTTTATTGGTTGTTTGGTTGTCTTAGGTTTCTTTTGTTCCTTGCTTTCTGATTTACTGTTTGCTTTCTTTGTTTGGTGGTTCCTTAGGTTGTAGACAGTGTTTTTGTTAGCTTGTTTTCTCTTCATGAATGCCAATTTTTATTATACTAGCGGGTTTAGATTTTTCTTGGGTTTTTATGGCAGTGGTAGTTATCTTTCAGGAACCAAACCCAGTACTTCCTTGAGGATTTCTTTAGACGTAGAAAATTTGAACAGACCAATAACAATAAAGGAGATTGAAGCTGTTATCAGAAGGCTCCCAACAAAGAAAAGCCCAGGACCAGATGGATTCACAGCAGAATTTTACCAAACATTCAAAGAGGAATTGACACCGATTCTTTACAAACTATTCCAAAAGATTGAAACGGACGCAAATCTCCCAAACTCATTCTATGAAGCAAACATCATCCTGATACCAAAACCAGGTAAAGATATAACCAAAAAAGAAAACTACAGGCCGATATCCTTGATGAATATAGATGCAAAAATCCTCACTAAAATACTACCAAACAGAATACAGCAACACATACGAAAAATTATTCATCACAATCAAGTGGGATTCATCCCAGGGATGCAAGGTTGGTTCAACATATGCAAATCAATAAATGTGATACACCATATTAATAAACTCAAACACAAGGACCATATGATCATCTCTATAGATGCTGAAAAAGCATTTGATAAAGTTCAGCACTCATTCATGACAAAGACCCTCTACAAGTTAGGTATAGAGGGAAAGTATCTCAACATAATTAAAGCCATATATGCCAAACCCACTGCCAATATCATCCTGAATGGGGAAAAGCTGAAAGCTTTTCCTTTAAGAACAGGAACTAGAAAAGGACGCCCACTCTCACCACTCCTATTCAACATAGTGTTGGAAGTACTAGCCAGAGCAATCAGAGAAGAGAAGGAAATAAAGGGCATCCAGATCGGAAAAGATGAAGTCAAACTGTCCCTGTATGCAGATGACATGATCCTATATATCGAAGAGCCTAAAACCTCTACAAAAAAACTGTTGGAATTGATAAATGATTTCAGCACAGTAGCAGGATACAAAATCAACACACAAAAATCAGTAGCATTTCTTTTCTCCAATAGTGAACATGCAGAACGAGAAATCAAGAAAGCCTGCCCATTTACAATAGCCACCAAAAAAATAAAATACTTAGGAATTGAGTTAACCAAGGAGGTGAAAAATCTCTATAATGAGAACTACAAACCACTGCTGAGAGAAATTAGAGAGGATACAAGAAGATGGAAAGATATTCCATGCTCTTGGATTGGAAGAATCAACATAGTGAAAATGTCCATACTACCCAAAGTGATATACAAATTCAATGCAATCCCCATCAAAATTCCGAAGACATTTTTCTCAGAAAATGGAAAAAACTATTCAGACATTTATATGGAACAATAAAAGACCACGCATAGCCAAAGCAATGCTGAGCAAAAAAATAAAGCTGGAGGCATAACAATACCTGACTTTAAGCTATACTACAAAGCTATAATAACCAAAACAGTATGGTACTGGCATAAAAACAGACACACTGACCAATGGAATAGAATAGAGAATCCAGAAATCAACCCACACACTTACTGCCATCTGATCTTCGACAAAGGCACCAAGCCTATTCACTGGGGAAGGGACTGCCTCTTCAGCAAGTGGTGCTGGGATAACTGGATATCGATATGCAGGAGAATGAAACTAGATCCATACCTCTCACCGTATACTAAAATCAACTCAAAATGGATTAAGGATTTAAATATACACCCTGAGACAATAAAACTTCTTAAAGAAAACATAGGAGAAACACTTCAGGAAATAGGACTGGGCACAGACTTCATGAATACGACCCCAAAAGCACGGGCAACCAAAGGAAAAATAAACAAATGGGATTATATCAAACTAAAAAGCTTCTGCACAGCAAAAGAAACAATTAAAAGAGTTAAAAGACAACCAACAGAGTGGGAGAAAATATTTGCAAAATATACATCTGACAAAGGATTAATATCCAGAATATATAAGGAACTCAAACAACTTTACAAGAAGAAAACAAGCAACCCAATTAAAAAATGGGCAAAAGAGCTAAGTAGGCATTTCTCTAAGGAAGATATCCAAATGGCCAACAGACATATGAAAAAATGCTCAACATCACTCAGCATCCGGGAAATGTAAATCAAAACCACATTGAGATACCATCTAACCCCAGTTAGGATGGCTAAAATCCAAAAGACTCTGAACAATAAATGCTGGCGAGGCTGCGGAGAAAAAGGAACTCTCATACATTGTTGGTGGGACTGCAAAATGGTGCAGCCTCTATGGAAAAGGGTATGGAGGTTCCTCAAACAATTGCAGATAGATCTACCATACGACCCAGCTATCCCACTGTTGGGAATATACCCAGAGGAATGGAAATCATCAATTCGAAGGTATACCTGTTCCCCAATGTTTATCGCAGCACTCTTTACAATAGCCAAGAGTTGGAACCAGCCCAAATGCCCATCATCAGATGAGTGGATACGGAAAATGTGGTACATCTACACAATGGAATACTACTCAGCTATAAAAACGAATGAAATACTGCCATTTGCAACAACATGGATGGACCTTGAGAGAATTATATTAAGTGAAACAAGTCAGGCACAGAAAGAGAAATACCACATGTTCTCACTTATTGGTGGGAGCTAAAAATTAATATATAAATTCACACCCACACCCACACACAAAAAAAAAACCGGGGGGGGGGGGAAGAAGATATAACAACCACAATTATTTGAAGTTGATATGACAAGCAAACAGAAAGGACATTGCTGGGAGCGAGGGGGGGAGGGAGAAGGGAGGGAGGTCTTGGTGATGGGGAGCAATAATCAGCTACAATGTATATCGACAAAATAAAATTAAAGAAAAAAAAAAGGTTTATAGTATTTAAGTAAGAAAACCAAACTTAGGTAGGGAAAAAAAGGAAATACTTCTGTAAAACTAAAATCAGCTTTTTAGTATAAGCAGCAAGTAATCTCTGAACTTCACAGAAAATGAAATTTGTTCTTTGAGTTAAATAAAAATCATTCAGATGGTTGTTGATCAGTTTATAGGAAACCAGGAAAGTAGTAATCAGATTGCAGTATGTGCTTCATCAGAATTCAACAAGCCTACATTAAGCTTCATTAGAAGTATGCTGTAAAATACTTCTATCTAGTTTAAAACGCTTACATCTGGTTTTGGGTTACCTTTTACCACTATGAAGTACAATCCAATATAAAGTAAAATCTTCTCAAATTCAGATTTTGCTGTCCAATTCCTTCTAGATGTTTGAATCTTTCTCCTACCTAAAACAAACTTGTCCTCTTTCAAACCAACACATAGCCACTTTATTCTAAACTAGTATTTCTTCAGATTATGAGACCTACTGGCTACCTCCACACTGAGGAGGCTCCTTAAGCCAGTATTTCTTAATTGTTTACCTAACATTCCACTCCTTCACTCCCAACCAATTATCACCCCCACTGAGAATACATGTGCTAAATTACCTTTCATAAAACTACATTATAAAGTTATGAGAACCTATTTTTAAAAATAACATGATAAACTGAATATAAAGAGAAGAAAGCTTATTTCTATTGCTTAACAACTTTCAAAAAGTCCATTTTTCTGAATAAATTCCTAAAATAATTTCAAAACATGGAAGAGACAAAAGCAAAGTTGGAAAGAACTGGAGTTGTTAGCGACAGGCATCCAAAGAAAGTTTGGAAACCGTAAAGGATTTATTGATTGTAGAAATATTTGGTGCTAAAACTCAGACAACTAAACCGTTAGACATGGAAAACTCAAGACAACCATGCTTACTGAAAAGGAAGAAGGGAAAGGAAAGAATTACCAAGTAAGTTCTTAAAGCTGAAATCAACTCATTTTCAGACTGTCTTCCCCTAAGTGGCCTGACTACCTGACTCCAACAATGTTATTTCTGCCTGAAGAATAGGAGGCAGCACTGTTCATGACATAGGGTCAATCTATTACAGATCATTTTTATTTGGGTTATTACTATATATGGAATAACTTACTTATCAGACATCTCCACACGGATTTTCATGAGTGATTCCAATTATAATAGTAGTCTTCACACTGACCATCCTGCTCTATCTACTCTATCTTTAAAATTACTGCTTGAGTTATTCTTCTAAAAACCTGTTTTGTTTAGGCAATCTCATGCTACCTGTATATCTAATGTGTACTTCTATTTCTATATTTACACCACATTGTAATTATTTATAAAATTCTCAGTTATGTAATAGATTACAAACTGCTTGATAAAGAAAGATATTATCATTTATTTTTATATTCCCAGTGCCTACCACAATGCCAAGAAGTTTTACATGATGAATGTGTGCTGAACCAAACCGTCGGACTGCTAAGCACTTTACCACACACATATATGATGCACAACCAAACTGACTTTTGAAAAAGGATTTTTCTAAGTTTCTATCAAAACAGAATTACTTGATTGAGAAAAGCTCTTTTCTCTCGTTATCTGTGTTTAGAGTTCACAATGCTTGAGGCATATACATGTAATAATATTAAAGTAGGGGTTACTACCTCAAATACTCAAAGTGACCACAAAGTCACTATAAATGAGTGAAAGCAAGGATGGACATAAAATAAGGGAAGGAAGTGGCAATCTGGAGACAATGCCCAAAGCAGGAACTCCACTTGAATATAAGCACATAGGAATACAGATCATGTGGCCAGACCTTTAAATGTTCAAAAGAAACTGGAAATATGCCCTTCCCCTTACTTTTTTCTTCTTTATTTTACTTTTTAATATCATTTCTTGATTTTAAATCTTGGCCACTTTTTTTCTTAAAAACAAAACAAAAAACACTGTATAAGTCAAGGAAAACAAGCCTGCAGGATGAATTTGGCCTGTAGGGCATCAGTTTGTGACCTCTGAGAAGATACAACTTCTTCAACTGATAATGACAGATTATATTTGGTTTGGTTCAAGGAATCTAACCACTGCTCTGATTTTTCTTATTTACTCTTTGCCTCCTCCCTCAGGTTTATATCCATGCTATCCGTTCTATCTCTCAATAGGATGCAACCATATTGGTTTTCTTTTAGTTCCAGAGAGTCTCCTTTCTGCTTCACTGCCTTTGTAAGTTTTCAGCCTGGAAAGCTACCCACTTCTTGAAGTATAAACCACCCCTCCCCCAATCCCTCAAATTGGCTAATTTTTACTCTGGTCTCTACTTCTGGAAAGCATCCTATGATCTTTCCTAGACTAGATTAAGTACCCTGTTAAACATATTCTCCAGTGCTCTTTCCAACTGCACTTGTCATAATTATAACAACAATTTCTGTAACCAGTTCTTTAATTACTACTTCCCTCCCAGGACTACAAGATCTAAAAGGGTATATTTTGTTCATTACTATATTCCAATCAAGCTTGGTGTGTGACAGGCATCAATAAATATTTGAAAGAAGAAATAAAAGCAAATTTTTACTATCATACAAAAATGAATGAACTAAAAGACTGCAAAGTTTGAACTTTTCCCCTGAGACCAAAGGGGAGATTTTCACTTTAACTACTCTGTTCAATAATTCTAATTCCCTACAGCGTCTACTAAATCTGTCTTGTTCTGAACTTGATGTAATATATCTCCCATTATATAAGTGTATTTTGTCAAGCTGAATTTACATTTCAAACATTTTTTACTTTATATATTAGGTTGTTTGGTTCACAAAAAATTTTCCCTATTGTTTTTTCTTATGTTTATTTGTACATATTTGTGGGGTACAGTTTCTTGTTTCAATACTTGCATATACTATACACTGATTCACATAAGGCAGATAGCATACTTTTGTACCTGCTAGTTCACCACTTCTAACCCGCCCTTCCCCTTCCCCTCCCAGCCTCTGGTAAATTATTTTACTCTCTACTTCTATGAGAACCACTTTTTTTAAAAAAATGCACATATAAGTGAGGTCATGTGGGATTTGCTTTTCTGTGCCCGGCTTACTTCACTTAACATGATGGTTTCCAGATCCATCCATGCTGCTGTAAATGACAGTTTTTTGTTTTGTTTTGTTTTCATAGCTGAATAGTATTCAATTGTGGAGGTATATCACAGTGTTTTTATCCATTCATCTGTTGATGGGCATTTAGGTTGATTCCATCTCTTGGCTATTGTGAATAGTGTTGCAGTGAACATGGGAGTGCAGGTGTCTCTTAGGTATATTGACTTCATTTCCTTTGGATATATACCCAGTAGTGGAATAGCTGGGTCAGAAGGTAGATCTATTTTAAGTTCTCTGAGGAACCTTTGTTTGTTTTCCACAATGGCTCTGCCAGTTTATATACCCACCAACAGTGTAGGAGAGTTTCCTTTGCTCAGCATCCTTGCCAGCATTTGTTATTTTCTGTCTTTTTGATAACTGGGGTGAGATGATAACTCATTGTAGTTTTAATTTGCATTCCCCTGATGATTAGTGATGAAGAGCACTTTTTTATGTGCCTATTGGCCATTCATATGCCTTGTTTTGAGAAATATCTGTTCAGGTCCTTGGCCCTTTTTTTTTAACTGCTTACAATTTTTATTAAATCAAAATAAATTATACATATTTTGGGGGTTAAACGTTGAGATATGTTGATCAAATCAATATTATTAGCATATATATTGTTACAAATCATACTCATTCCTTATGCCCTTTGTCCAATTTCACCCCATCTCCCTCACCCTCCCAACTCCCCCCTCTAATTACCCTAGATTTCTTCTCTCCTTCTGAAAGAATAATGGTTACTCTAGATGATCTATCCAGTGCTGAGAGATGTGATCATAATTTCCCCCAAAATTATTGTAGAGCAGATGCTTCTTCTGTCACTTTGGAATGAGCTTTGTGAAAAGAAACACCCTCTTCTTTTCTTTATCTCTGCTGGTAACTCTCCTTGTGTCAATGCACTCCAGTGGCTGGCAGACCAACTGCGAGGTGGTTGGGGCATCCAGCTGCTTTCGTGGCAGCCATGGTTATTGTGGTGGCTGTGGTGGGCCACCCACATGGAGGTGATGTTTTTGGCATGCTCCTGGGTGCTGGCCATGTGCCAGTTTGTAGGAGGAGGGTCCAATCCCTGGATCCATCCCTCGGGTCCCTGGGTGGGCCCCGAGGCACTGGCACGGTGTGCCAGTTTGTGGGGGGAGGGGGGGTCCAGTTCCCACATCCATGCCTCAGGTTCCTGGGCAGGCTGGGCCCCGAGGTGCTGGCACAGTGTGCCTGGTTTGGGGAGGGGGGTCTGGTCCTGGGCTCCATGCCTCAGGTCCCCAGGTGGGCCCCGAGGCACTGGTATGGTGTGCCAGGTTGTGGGAGGGGGGTCTGATCCCTGGCTCCATCCTGTGGGTTCCTGGGCAGGCCTTGAGGTGCTGGTGTGGTGTGCCAGGTTGTGGGAGGAGAGTCTGGTCCCCATCTCCATCCCTCGGGGCACCAGGTGGGCCCTGAGGCGCTGGCACAGTCTGCCAGGTTGTAGGAGGGTGCTCCAGTTCCCGGCTCCATATCTTATGACCCTGGGTGGACCTGAGGCACTGGCGGTATGTTGAGCCAGAAGTAATTCTTTTGTCCTTTGCTTACTTCTAAAGTGGAGGAACTTCCTGTTGGGAACAGTATTTGAGCTCTGTGGTACAGCTAAATCGTTGCTTTGCTGCTGCTTCCCTAGGGAAGGCTCTTTGTGCAGCACAGGCTATAATGGCTGACCTTCTGGCTCTCCAGAGACTTGGTGCACCTAGGTTTTGTAGTAACTCTGATCTGGGCCTGAGTCTTTTCTTTAAACTGTGCCCTATGCAATTTTATATTCCTGACTAGTATCCTCAGAGTGGCCCTATGCTGATTGGGGTGCAGATCAGCTGTCCTTGCTGTGCCCCAGTGTTCCCCCAGTGGGCCCATCTTACCCACTGCCTGTGCTGCAAACACTTCCTGTGGGGTGGGCTGTGCACCAGTCCCTTGTGATGACTCACCGGCCTCTGAGTGGCTCCATTTTTTCAGTTGTTGTGGCTCCTCTTATGTGGCTCCACGGGAACCCTCTTAATGGTCTTGGTGGCCTGGGGGCCACCAAGGTCCTCTTCTCCACTGCCGCCTCCAAGCTACTACATCCAAAGCACACAGCTGCAGCTTTTGCCAGCTCCTGCTCTGTGTGCTCAGCAGTTCCAGCCTTAAAGCAGCCATGGCACGAAATGGTCAGAGCAGTTTTTTCTTTCTCTCATTGTGGCTTCTCCCACCTTCATGCACTCTGTAGGTCTCTCCTCCTCTTCCCCTGAGCTCTAGCAGCCCCAGCTTGGCAGTTGCTGCTTTTTCATATAGTTGTAAATTGGTTGATTTCTGGGAGAGAGTGATGCTGGGAACCATCTATTCTGCCATCTTGACTGGAACTTGTTTGCCCATTTTTTAATTGGATTATTCGTTTTTTGCTGTTGAGTTGTTTGAGTTCCTTATATATTCTGGGTATTAACCCCTTCTCTGATGGGTAGTTTGCAAACACTTTCTCCCATTCTGTAGATTATCTCTTCACTTGGTTGATTGTGCCTCGCTGTAGAAGCTTTTAGTTTGATGCAGTCCCATGTGTCTATTTTTGCTTTAGTTGCCTGTGCCTTTGTAGTATTGTCCAAAAAAGTGCTGCCCACTCCCATCTTGTGTGGCATTTCCCTTACATTTTCTTCTAGTAGTTTCATAGTTTCTGGTCTTAAACCTATTTCTTTAATCCATTTGAGTTTATTTCTGTGTATGGTGAGAGATGGGAGTCTATCTAGTTTCAATCTTCTGCATGTGGATATCCAGTTTTCCCAGCACAATTTTTTGAACAGGCTATCCTTTTCCCTGTGTACATTTTTGGCACCTGTTTTAAAAGACCAATTGGCTTTTATCAAATGCTTTTTCAGCATCTATAGAGATGATCATATGGTCCTTGTGTCTGATTTTACTGATATGGTGTATCACATTTATTGATTTGCATATGTTGAACCAACCTTGCATCCCTGGGATGAATCCCACTTGATCACAATGTATAGTTTTGTGTATGTGTTACTGTATTCTGTTAGCTAGTATTTTATTGAGGATTTTTGCATATTTATTCATCAAGGACATTGGCGTGTAGTTTTCTTTTCTAGTTGTATCTTTACCTGGTTTTGGTATCAGGGTGATGTTTGCTTCATAGAATGAGTTTGGGAGAACTGCCTCTGTTTCAATCTTTTGGAATAGTTTGTAGAGAACTGGTATCAATTCCTCTTTGAAGGTTTGGTAGAACTCTGCAGTGAACCCATCTGGTCCTGGGCTTTTCTTTGTTGGGAGCCTTCTGTTAACAGCTTCAATCTCTTTTATTGTTATTGGTCTGTTCAGATTTTCTACATCTTCTTGGCTCAGTTTTGGTAGTTTGTGTCTGTCCAGAAATGTATCCATTTTCTCCAGAATTTCAAATTTGTTGGCATAGTAATTTCAAATTTGTTGTTTATAGTAATCTCTAATGATTCCTTATATTTCAGAGGTATCAGCTGTAATATCACCTTTTTCATTTCTAATTTTTGTTATTTGGGTATTCTCTCTTCTTTTTTTAGTTAGCCTTGCTAATGGTTTGTCAATTTTTTTTATCTTTTCAAAAAACCAACTTTTTGATTCATTGATCTTTTGTATTGTTTTTTGGGTTTCAATTTCACTAAGTTCTGCTCTGATGTTAATGATTTCTTTCCATGCGCTAACTTTGGGTTTAGATTGTTCTTGTTTTTCTAGTTCTTTAAGGTGAAGTATTAGGTTGTTCACTTGCCATCTTTCCATTCTTCTGAAGTGAGCATTTAATGAGATAAATTTCCCCCTTAGTACTGCTTTTGCAGTATCCCACAGGTTTTGGTATGATGTATCATTGTTTTCATTAGTTTCAAGACATTTTTTGATTTCCTGTTTGATTTCTTCTTGGATCCATATGTCATTAAGTAGAATGCTGCTTAATTTCCATGTGTTTGTATAGTTTCCAGGATTTCGTTTGTTATTGATTTCTAATTTTAATCCATTGTGGTCTGAAAAAATATTGCAGATAGCTCTACCATATGACCCTGCTATCCCACTGCTGGGAATATAGCCAGAGGAATGGAAATCATCAAGTTGAAGGTATACCTGTTCTCCAATGTTCACTGCAGCACTGTTTACAATAGCTAAGAGTTGGAACCAGCCCAAATGTCCATCATCAGATGAGTGGATATGGAAAATGTGGTATATCTAGACAATGGAATACTACTCTCCTATAAAAAAGAATGAAATACTGCCATTTGCAACAACATGTTTGGACCTAGAGAGAATTACATTAAGTGAAACAAGTCAGGCACAGAAAGAGAAATATCACATGTTCTCACTTATTTGTGGGAGCTAAAAGTAAATAAATAAATACACAAACTCGGGGGGGGGGGGAGAAAGAATACACAACAATTACAATTCCTGGAAGTTGATATGACAAGCAAACAGACAGGAGGTTGTTGGGAGGGAGGGGGGAGAGGGAGGAGGGAGGGGAGATAGGAAGAGGGAGGGAGGTTTCGGTAAAGGGTCACAATAATCAACCACATTGTATATTGACAAAATAAAATAAAAGTTAAAAGAAAAACCAATTGGCTATAAATGTGTGGGTTTATTTCTGGGCTCTCTATTCTGTTCTGTTGGTCAATTTGTCTGTTTTTACGCCAGTGTCATGCTGTTTTTGTTGCTCTAGCTTTATAGTATACTTTGAAGTGTGGTGGTATGATCCTTCTGACTTTGTTTCTTTTGTTTAAGATTGCTTTAGCTATATGGGTCTTTTGTGGTTCTATGCAAATCTAAGATCTTTTTTTCTATTTCTATGAAGAATGTCATTGGTATTTTAATAGAGATTGCACTGAGTCTGTAGATTGCTTTGGGTAACATGAACATTTTATGTTACTTCTTCCAACCCATGTACATGGGATATCTTTCCACTTGCTTATTTGTGTCTCCTTCAATTTCTTTTACCAATGTTTTATAGTTTTCATTGTGGAGGTCTTTCACCCTCTTTGTTAAATTTACTCCTAGATATTTCCTTTTTTTAGTAGCTATTGTGAACAGGATTACTTTCTTGATTTCTTCTTCAGATTGCCTGCTATATTTTATTGAGAAACTTTACCTTTTATTTACTCATTTTTCCCATGTCTCTCTCTACCTGATTTAGTATTTTTAGCCTTAAATTCTACCCTTTTTGGCATTAAGTACTGCCATTCCTCTTTTATTTTTACTTTTTTTCAGTACCCTTGGCCCAAGCTTTATTTTCATCTCCTCAACCATTTTATGTCTATGAGGGTACTTCAAAAAGTTCGTGGAAAAAAAGAATGAAAAGATAATATGAATCTTTCCATGAACTTTCTGAAGTACCCTTGTATATTCTCCCTTGGTGATTTCCCTGTCTCAATGATTTTAAACACTATATATGCTAATGACTACAGCCTGGACCTCTTTCCTAAACTCCACACTGGTATATCCAACTGCCTATCTGACATCTCCATTTGGATGTCTGACAACCATCTCAAACTTGAATATATCCAAAACAGGTTCCTTGTATTGTTCTTCACACTACCTCTTTCTGCAATACTCCCCAATTTTGATTAACAACTGTTTCTTTCAATTGCTTTGGCCCAAAATCTTATCTTTGACTCCCATCTTTCTCACCCTACGGTTAGATCATGAGCCTCTACCATCAAAATATATCTGTAATTCAACCATTTCTGAGCCACCATCTTCCCATACAGCCTATCAATTGGTCTTTTCTGCCCTTGCCACTCTTTGGTAGTTTAATACAGCAACCAGTGATTCTGTTAAGCTAGAGGTTGGATTATGTCACTCCTCTCTGCTCAAAATCGTTCAGTGACATCCTTTCTCATTCAGAACAAAAGCCAAAATCCTTAAAATGATCTTCAAGTTTGAATATAAACTAACATGTTAATCAAAAATGATTGATTTGTTAATCAAAAAATCTGCCTTGATATTCTTTTCTCCTCTTGGTAAAATATAAGCCTATATCTTATTTTAGAAAACATTATTTATAAGACATAAGTGTTATATAAATTGGTGAGAAAAGCTATAACATTAACTCAGAAGCTAAGAAATGGAGCAGATGCTTCTTTGTCTTTTCTCAGATCTCATATATCTATAACTCTTGACCTCAAGGTGTGAGGTGAAAGCATATCACATTTTTTCTGTTTTGTTTTTTGTTTTTGTTTTTAGATGGCTGGCCAGTACAGGAATCAAACCCTGGACCTTGGTGTTATCAGCACCATGTTCTAACCAACTAATAACCAGCCAGCCCCCAGCATATAGTATTATACTGTTAATCATAAAATAAATACTAGAGAGAGAATATACATATTTAGAGGAAAAAGCGTTTATAGTTCTAATGTTAACAACAAACCAACTTCTTTCAAATCAAACCAATAAACATTTTGGTTGAGCTCCAGGAAAAGATCAACTCCAGTTATAGCTGCTGTGATCCTAATAATAATTTAAAAAATTTGTTCATGTGAAGTAGAACAGTAGTTACCAGAGGCAGGGAAAGGAAGTTTAGGGGGGCAGCAGGGAGCTGGGGGAGACAGGAAAGGTTGGTAGACTGGTACAAAGTTACAGTTAGATAGGAAGAATAAGTTCTGGTACCCTAGAGTGACAATAGCTAATAATACTCTATTGCCTATTTTGAAATTGACAGAAAAGAGGATCTTGAACATTATAACCACAAAGAAATGGTAAATGTTTTAGAGATAGATATGCTAACTATTCTGATCAGATCACTATACAAAATACGCATGTATTGAAACAACAAACTGTACCCCATAAACATGTACAATGGAAAAAAAAATTAAAAGCAAAACAAAACACTACACATCAAAGCCAAACTCTGCCTTAATTCCTGAACCACAAAATCATGGGACATAAGAAAATGATTGTTATTTTAAGCCACACTAAGTTCTGGGGATAGTTTGTTGCACAGCAACACAGAACTGGAACATTCAGTAACATTTTGTTAAATTAGCAACAACAAAGTTCTCAAAGATGCATTTAACAAGTGCTCAAACGTAGTAAGGGGTTGGTGGAATGAGCCAAAGGGTATAGTCAGGAAATGTTTATTCTCATATTCATGAAGGTAAGACCAGGGGAATGAGGAAACTACTTAAGTAACTAAGTCATCAATGAACTGGACTTGGGAATGGATATGGGAATGAAGAGAAAATATTCATAAGTAATACCTACCAAAATGAGCAACGCAGGTGATTAAAATAAATGTATGAAGAAGAAGTCTGGGAGACAGGGTATGGAATACTACGTCCTTGGTCTAGTTGGACAGAAGAAAAAAAGGAAAACAGGAAATATGAGTGGAACATTGGAAAATGAATAGACAACAGGAACCAAAAGTTATGAAGGATGCATGTACTTTCAAGAAGAAACAGCCTTCAAACAACATGAAATAGTGGCAAGAACAGAGGTTTTTAATTTTAATTCTGCCACTTACTAGGTTGAATGACTTTGGGTTATTTACTTAGCCTCTTTAATGGTTTCCTCAAATATAAAGTGAGGATAATAGTACCCACACCCCACAGAGTTATTTTAGAGATTAATGACATAATGTATGTAAAATAAATGTAGTAGACATTCAATAAATATTATTAACAGTTCTGAGATACATTAGATATAGTAGAAAAAAGTATGTTTTAAAATATTATTAATATCAATACTATCAATAAAAAGTATTATCCATCGAGTATCTTCTATATGCCAGGCATTCTGTTGGATTAATTTATACAAATATTAATCTTCACTAGATTCTTACTAGATAATTATTAATCTCCCTACTTTACATTTATGAAATACCTGTGTAAGTGGACAAAGTAACTGCTTAATAGCATTATAAACTATTTTTCTTTAAAATATGCAATTATTGTCTCTTAACCTGACGATGTTAAGGACGTAAGATATAAAATTACACTGTCAAAGATACTGGTATAATGAATGTAAAGCAATCAAAAGAAAGAGGCCTTTGGTGGAAGCCCCTGGGAAATAGCATAGAAAATTAAAGCAAAATGAAAACACCTGAGTTAGGGATGGGGCAAGGAAATCTTGAAAGGGAATATGAGAGAGGAGAGTCTAAGGAAAAATCTATTTAATGTACCAGCTAGAGTGGGGATTTTTTGTTACTGTTAATAAGCTAATTCCTGTTATGGCATGTCACTAGCTGCTTTACATGCCTATTCATCATTTAATTTTCATGGCAATCTTGCAAAGCAGCTATTATTCATTTCACCAAAAATTTATTGAACACCTACTAGGTGCCGAACAATGTAGATACAACTGTACAAGAGACAATACAGTGTCCCTGCCCTAACCAGCTTTCAGACTACTGTAGAAATGAAAGCCTTTTCACAGAAGTTAATTTGCTTAAGTTCACACAGTTAATAAGGTACAGTCATGACATGGATTCAAATCTTACTCTAAATCACTACACTTATTGCCTCCAGACAATTAAAAAAAAAAAATCTGTAATGCTGACAAGCCACAAAATGATATGAACTTATATAAAATTTCCTCCAGAAACACTTTTAAAAATCACACTATGTAAATACTTTATTAATAATTTATGAGTAATTGCATTTAATATTAACTCAAGAATATTCCATTGCTAACTGCAGTTGTAACAGTTAAAGATTAAAAATTTGGATATTAGTTCAGGAGGAAAATAGCTGTAATGCAAAGTTAACAGCTATATTCATACAGTTCTATATTATCTGATCTAGTTTGATAAATCATTTTAGCAATCATATTAACAAATAAAAAATCCTAAAGATGAAACAATAATGGATCTTTGTGGAAAGCAAAAAATGTAAGCAGACAAATTATAACAATGCCCTCTATAGGACAATTAGTAGAATACAGACAACTAACTTGGAACTTGGAAACAATTTTAACCACCTTTATTAGGAATTTATTCAGAATGGTAATTAATCATCAATAAAACACTCAAAACTGGATCTCTCCCTACCCATTTATAAGACTAGAAACTGCCAAGACTCAATTTGTAATTCTTATATAGTATTTTATATAAACTTTCTACAAAGAGTGGTGAACATATTCACAACCTACACATGTTAACTGGGTCTTATCATTTATTAATATATAATCTCCTTAGACTCTCATTTAAGCCAGTCAGTTGGTATCTAATACAGACCTTACAAACAAAGCCCAAACAGGTCAAGACTAACTTCTAAGCCTGAAGAAAAAGCTTCTCCTGGTTACGAAATTTTACAAGTAAGAGTATTTATCAGAATATCTAAACTGTGATGTAATATGACCAAATACCATACAATAGAAAAGAGAATGAATATGAAAGTGAGAAAGTGGTCAATTTCCCTAAAGGACCTTGATAAGTATTTTTTTATAACAACTAATTACTAACAACATTCAGAGTTTACCCTAGTTACCAGATCAAGTGATATCAATAAAGATAATAGCCTCAACTTACTCATGAAAGGAAAAAAATAAAATAAAATTACCTAAGAGAACATAACTGGCCGACAGAATCCAGCTTTAATCGGTTTAGTTGCAACAAATCTTTTTTTAAAATGTATTTTTCTTTAAATTTATCTGTAGAGATATGACTGGAAAGTATCTAAAACTACTTAAAGGTAGTGAAAAAGAAATCTGTAGTTAGAATTTTTCTAAACATACTTTCATATTATCAGTCACACTTTATTTTCCCAGTGTTGCTTTTTGGCATTTATCCTCTCAACAAAATTGCCATGGTACAAAAAATTATCAAGTCTAGGCATAACAACCCTGTCAGAAAAATTTAATGATATATGAGTAAAACAAGTAAATGAATCTCAGAGAGGCTGTTGCTTGTCTAACTTCATAAAATGAGTAAGTAGGAAAGTCAAATCCAGGACTTTCTGGAATAAAACCTGTGCTCTGTGCAATAATAGCAAATACTACAGTCAGAAAGCCAGAGTTATCCCAGAGAAATTAGTATCCAGTGTTCTTGATACTTCCCACATTTCATACTAGATTAAAAGTATAATACTTGATAATGCATAAAGGAAAACAGGACCCCAGTTTTGTTTTATACATAGCTCTTATGAACTCAAAAATTTATTTTTAAGAATATATTCCCAAATTAGGTAACCTTAGATGAGATTTTACCTATACTACAAATAGCATGATTTTTCTTATTCAAGAATCTAACATAGGTTTAGGGTAAGAGACAAGAGCCTAGAAATTATAATAAAAATCAAATTTTTAAGAAATGTCTGAGATCAATCAAATATTAATCATTTCTTTATCAAATGTCTGACAGATAATTCAGAATAACTCTCTTAAGGATGTTCAGGGAGTCACAAGAAATACAGAGAGAAAATTAAATGGTATCTGGAAAACAACTGAGAAATGGAACGAGAAACTTAACAATAGAATCAATAAAAAAAATAGAACTTCTAGAAATAAAGAATAACTGAAAAACTCAATAGAAAGCTCCAACAGCAGACTTGATCAAACACAGGAATGAGAATCAGTGAGCTCAATGACAGAACATAAGAAATTATCCAATCAGAAGAGAAAAAAGAATAAGAAAAAAATAAAACAGAAATGCAGCAATTATTGGACTCCCTCAAGTGAAATAACATATGCACAGTTGGCAAAGCCACAGAAAACAAAAAGGAAGAGACCTAGAAAGCATATCCAAGGAAGTAATGGATGAAAATTTCCCAAGTATGGAGAAAGTTGACAACATGCAGGTACGGGAAGCTCAGATGTCAACAATCAAATTCAATCCAAAGAGTAATAATACCCAAGTACATCATAATCAAATTATCAAAAAACAAAGACAAAGAAAGAATTCTGACAGCACCAGGAGAAAACAAACACATAACATCCAACAGTCCCCCAATATGTCTCTCTGGATTTTTCAGGAGAAATCCTACAAGCCAGAAGAGAATGGGGTAATATTATTCAAAGTGCTGAAGAAAAAACTGTCAACCAAGAATTCTGTATCCAGCGAAATTAGCCTTCAAATATGAAGGTGATATAAAGTCTTTCCCAGACAAACAAAAGCTAAGGAAATTCATCAATACTACACCTCCCATACAAGTAATGCTAAAGGGAGTTCTTCGGCCTGAAAGAAGACAATGCAAAAGAGGAGCAAGAAAACACTTGAAGGTTCATAACTCACCGTAAAGTAAGTACACAGACAACCACAAAATTCTTGAATGTTGTAAGGGTGATAAATAAACCACTTACATCTTTAATGAAGACTAAAGGACAAACCTAACAAGACAATAACAAATACAACAACTGTATAAGAGATGGGCAATATTAAAAGATGTCATTTGAAACAATACAATGTCAAAAAGTGTGCATGTGGAAGGGGAATGGTGTCAAAGTGTAAAGTTTGCTTCAAAGTTAAATTGTTATTAGTTTAAAATAACCTGTTAAAACCATAATGTTTTTTGTATGCCTCATGGTAACCATAAAACAAAAACTTATAAGAAACATACTAAAAATAAATAGCAAAAAATCAAAATACACTGCTAGAGAAATTCACTGAACTATACAGGAAGACAGTAAGACCAGAAAAAGGAAAAAGGGATCTATAGAACAACTAGAAAAAAGTAACAAAGTGGCAGAAACAAGTCCCTACATACCGATAATAATTCTAAACATAAATGGATTAAATCTCTCAATTAAAAGACACAGAGTGCCTGAATGGATTATAAAACAAGAACCAACAATATCCTGCCTACAAGAAACTCACTTCACCTATAAAGACATACATCAAATGAAAGTGAAGGGACGAAAAAAGATATTTCATGCAAGTAGAAATATAAAAGAGCAAGCATAGCTATACTTATAATGGATAAAATAGACTTCAAGACAAGGAAAGAAGGCCTAGCTGGTTAAGTCAGTAGTTTAGAGCACAATCTTATAACACCAAGGTCATGGGTTTGAGTCCCTGTACTGGCCAGCTGCCAAAAATAAAACAAGACAGGAAAAAAAAAAAAATTTAAGGAAGGCCATTATGAATGATAAAGAAATTAATTCAACAAGAGGATATTACAATTCTAAATATGTACTCACCCAACAGTGGAGCACTCAGACATATAAAGCAACTGGTATTAGACCTACTGGGAGAGAGCACTCCAACACAATAATAGTTGGGGACTTTAATACCCCATTTTCAGCAAAGGACAGAAAGTTAACCAATAAACATCAGAATTAATCTCTACTATAGGCCAATTGGATCTAACTGACACACAAAGAACATTTCATGAGACTGTAGAACAGTCTTCTCAGCAGCACATGGAATATTCTCTAGAAAAGACTGGACATTATGTAACAAAACAAGTCTGAACAAACATAAAAAAACTGAAATCATATCAACTATCTTGTCTGACCAAAATGGATAAAATTGGAAATCAACTACAAAAGAAACACTGGAAACTGTAAAAATACATGGAAATTAGAAAACATGCTCGTAAACAACAAATGAGTCACAGAAGAAAACCAAAAGGAAATTTAAAAATTCCTGGCGACAAACAAAAACAAAAACACAACATACCAGAACCTATGGGATACAGTAAAAGCAGTTCAAAGAGAGAAGTTTATAGCAATACATGCCTAAATCAAAAAAGTCTTCAAGTAAATAACCTAATGTTATATACCTCAAGGAACTAGAAAAATGAGAACAAACCAAAGCCCAATCAGAGAAAGAGAGAACTAACAAAGATAGGAGCAGAAATATATGAGTTAGAGATTTAAAAAATTACAAAAGATTGATGAAACAAGAGAGTTGGTTTTCCGAAAAGATAAAATTGACAAACCTTTAGTTAGACTAATGAAGAAAAAAAGAGTGAAGACTCAAGTAAATAAAATCAGAAATGAAAGAGATATTACAACTGATACCATCAAAATACAAAAAATCACAAGAGACAACCATGAACAACTATATGCTAACAAACTGCAAAACTGAGAAGAAATGGATGAACTCCTGGACACATACAACTTATAAAGGTTGAATCATGACAAATTAGAAAACCTAAACAATCCAATAATGTGTAATGAGATTGAGGCTGTAATAAAAAGTATTCCAACAAAGAAAACCCCAGGACCAGATGGCTTCACTGCTGAATCCTACCAAATATTTAAAGAAGAACTAATACCAATTCTTTCAAACTCTTCCAAAAAATTGAAGAGGAGGGAGTATTTCCAAACTCATTGTACAAGGCCAGCAATTACTCTCAAACCAAAATGGTAAAAGACACAACAACAAAAAAAGAAAACTACAGACCAAAATCCCTAATGAACACAGACGTGAAAACCCTCAACAAAATACTAGCAAACAGAATCCAACAACACATTAAAAAGATCATTCACCATGATCAAGGGGGATTCATCGCAGGGATGCAAGGATGGTTGAACATACACAAATCTAATCAACAAATGTGATTCATCACTCATCAATACAAAGAAGGGAAGAAAAAAATGACCATTTCTATAGACAGAAAAAATTTCATTTGATGAAATCCAACACCACTTCATGATAGAAACATTTGACAAATTCGGTACATAAGGAATGCACTTCATTACAATACAGGCCACATAAGACAAACCCAAAGCTAATATCACACTATACGGACAAAAATTGGAGGCGTTTCCTCAAAGATCTGGAAATGATAAGATGCCCACTTCCCTCACTCTTAGTCACATAGTACTGGACGTTCTAGCCAGTGCAATATAGCAAGACAAAGCAATAAACAGCATTTAAGTTGGAAAAGAGGAAGCCAAACTATCTCTATTTCCAAATAACATGATATATACATAGAAAATCCTAAAGATTCCACCAAAAAAATTACTAGACCTAATAAATGAGTTCAGAATAGTGGCAGGATACAAAACCAACACAAAAAATTAAAAATGTTGCTATCGGCCAATAACAAAATAGCTGAAGAAGAAATCAAGAAAGTAATCTCACTCACGACAGCTGCCAAAAAAAGGAAATACCTTTGGGAAAATTTAACAAAGGAGGTGAAAGACCTCTACAAAGAAAACTGTAAAACACTAGTGAAAGAAATGGAAGGAGACAAATAAGTAAGTGGAAAGACATCCTATGTTCATGGGTTGGAAGTAACATAATCAAAATATTCATATTACCAAGCAATCTACAGACTCAGTGCAATCCTTATCAAATACCAATGACATCCTTCACAGAAACAGAAAAGAACGATCTTAAATTTGCAGAGAACCACAAAAGACCCATATAGCTAAAGCAATCTTAAAACAAAAAGAACAAAGTCAGAGGCATCACACTCCCAGACTTCAAAATATACTATAAAGCTATAGCAACAAGAACAGCATGATACTGGTGTAAAAACAGACAGATTGACCAACAGAACAGAATAAAGAGCCCAGAAATAACCCATGCATTTACAGCCTACTGATTTTTGAAATAGTGTACAAAATGTACACTGGGGAAAGGATAGCCTGTTCAACAAATGCTGCTGGGAAAAGTGGATATCCACATACAGAAGATTGCAACTAGACCCCTATCTCTCACCATACACAGAAATAAACTCAAACGGATTAAAGAAATAAATTTAAGACCCCAAACTATGAAACTACTAGAAGAAAACTAAGGGAAACGCCACACAAAATGGGAGTGGGCAGCACTTTTTTGGACAGGACTACAAAGGCACAGGCAACTAAAGCAAAAATAGACACATGGGACTACATCAAACTAAAAGCTTCTACAGTGAGGCACAATCAACAAAGTGAAGAGATAATCTACAGAATGGTAGAAAGTGTTTGCAAACTACCCATCAGACAAGGAGTTAATACCCAGAATATACAAGGAACTCAAACAACTTAACAGCAAAAAAACAAAACAAAACAAACAAACAAAAAAATCAATTAAAAAATGGGCAAAGGACCTGAACAGGCATTTCTCAAAACAAGGCATATGAATGGTCAGCAGGCACATGAAGAAGTGCTCATCATCACTAATCATCAGGGGAAAGCAAATTAAAACCACAATGAGTTATCATCTCTCTCCAGTTATCAAAAAGACAGAAAATAACAAATGCTGGCAAGGATGCTGAGCAAAGGAAACTCTCCTACACTGTTGGTAGGTATATAAACTGGCAGAGCCATTGTGGAAAACAAACAAAGGTTCCTCAGAGAACTTAAAATAGATCTACCTCTGATCCAGCTATCCCACTACTGGGTATATATCCAAAGGAAATGAAATCAATACACCTAAGAGACACCTGTACTCCCATGTTCACTGCAACACTATTCACAATAGCCAAGAGATGGAATCAACCTAAATGCCCATCAACAGATGAATGGATAAAAACACAGTGGTATACATCCACAATGGAATACTATTCAGCTATGAAAAAACAAAAAACAAAAAACTGTCATTTACAGCAGCATGGATGGATCTGGAAACCATCATGTTAAGTGAAGTAAGCCGGGCACAGAAAGGCAAATCCCACATGACCTCATTTATACGTGGATTTTTTTTAAAAAAGTGGTTCTCATAGAAGTAGAGAGTAAAATAATTTACCAGAGGCTGGGAGGGGAAGGGGAAGGGCGGGGTAGAAGTGGTGAACTAGCAGGTACAAAAGTATGCTATCTACCCTAAGTAAATCACTGTGCAGTATATTACTGTACTCCACAAATATGTACCAGTAAATGTTAAAATAAAATAATTAAATACCTGAGTTCCTGAAGAAAAAAATTAATCATTTCTTGCTCCCTTTATTAATAAATTACTATTTATCAAAACTCAACAGAATTCAACAAAAAGCTTTTAAGCATCAATCCTATGTGGGTCCCATACATTTTGGAAAGCTAGCCTATTCATTAAAATCGCTTTTAAAAATGTAGGATTTTATTCTGTGATAAACTAATTCTCTTTTAACTCATTGAAGGCAAATTAACCTGGTTATCTTTTTTGTGAGCTATAGAACTGAGAAAGCAGTGACCATATGGACTTATCTCAACACTCCGAAGTCCTAAATCATCACTTTTGATTCCGACTTGGCACAAACATAAATTAAAGAAAAAGAATCCTGAGTAAAGCAATGCATATTTCCATGGGATTAGGAGAAAAGAAGGCAGGCACAGTAGTGCAAAACAACAGTTCCAAGTGAAGAGAGTACTTTTTATTTTGCTTTAGTGTGATTATTATGACAGGAGTAATTTGTCATTAGATTAACAGTTCTATAATAATGATTCTAGTGGTGATTTCGCTAGTTTTAAGATTTTAGCCTATATTTTTACATCACTCACTCCATTTTCAAAACAGTACTCAAACCAGAAGCAATACGTATTCATGAATATATTAGTAATGGTTTTTACAGGAGACATAATTTTACTTTTCCAGGTACATACAATACACTTTAGGTCAGGGGTAAAAATGTGACATAGGATGAGTTTCTCTTGGTGAATGCGGAGGAGTGAAGAGGCACTGAAAAATTAGGTAAGACAACTGGAGTATATTATTTGGTATCAATGAGAACAGGTAATGTAAAAGTTTTTTGAAGACAGATAAACCTAACCACATGGTAAAATGTAATTTATAGTAAGGCCCTGAATGACAAGATCAAAACAGCAATATCAAAAGATAACTGCAGCAGCCAACACGGAGAATGGGAATAGAGAAGCCAAGTGGTTACAGTAACATATAGAGCAGAGGCTGAGAAGTACAGATCTCAATTTCTCAGAGTAGGCATGATTTAAACATTTTCAAAAGTTGCTGAAAACTTTCAATAAAGCATTTTAAGAGAATAAGCTCAAGCAGTTTCTGGGAAAAAAAATTGGAGAAAGAAACAAAAACATGTGTAAGATACCAGACATAGGTTGAAGATGCCAGTTAAAAGTATATAAGGCAGCCATGCTATTGAGATGAGGAGTGCATTAGTGGTGGTGGTCACAGCAAGGAACAACGTTTTCCTTTGCTGGAAGACAATTGTAAAATGATTCCATTTAAATAGCTATTAGTAGGAAAGGACACAATAAACCATGTCCATTTTTCAGAATAGATATGAAACAGTCTTATAATTACCATTTGAGAAAACTGTTTCTTGTTCTACATTTATGTATTCTTGTAATCAAAAAGAATATTTCAGCCTACTAAAAAAATTAAAGCATCAACTCTCAACTTATTCAGTCAAATATCAGAAGGTGAAAGTCACATGTGTCCTTTGCTCATTACTCATTCAAGGTCTTCTTGTATGATTTCACCATATCTGAGTATCATCAGTGTATAATTACTTACTGAATGTTTTTCTTTAGAAAGGCTTTTTGTTGAAATGCTTAGACAAATTGATCAGATGCTTGTAACAAAAGATTCTCAAGTGACACAAATCTAAATATGCTGCAAGTTTGCAATCATCAATTTATGCTTTCCTAGTCTTTGGAAACATTTGTATTTGGGTCACTTGAGAAGGCTTTTCTTTCTTTTTTTAACTTATCTTTTTTACTCATGAAATCTGGGATGTAATGTGCAATAATTACATATTTCTGATATTTCTATCTCCATCCCCCTCAAAAAAAAATCTGCCTGATGTGATAGCTAAAAAATAAGTGAAAGCTTGTATTCTGGAAATGGCAAAATAGTATTAACATCAAATGTACAAAAGAAACTTTTGTGTGTTTCAAATGTCACAAACCATTTTAGAATTCATAAGATAAACTAGAATATTTGACAACGTGTTTTAAAAGATAATCTCTTCTTAAGGGGAAAGCTTTCAACTTTCCTGCATTCAGGATGGATACTAGCAGTGGCTTTGTTGTATATAACTTTTATTGTGTTGAGATACTTCTATACCTAATTTGCTGAGAATCCTTATAACGAAGGATTTCTGAATTTCGTCAAATGTTTTTTCTGTGTCTACTAACATAATCATATGGTTTTTGTCCTTGATTTTGTTAATGTGGTGCATCACATTTATTGATTCCTGTATGTTGAAACAACCCTCGCATTTGGGAATTCATCCCACTTGATTGTGGTGTATAATTTTTTTGATGTGTTGCTGTATTCTATTTGCTATATTTCATTGAGGATTTTTGAATATATGTTCATCAAAGATATTGGCCTATAGTTTTCTATTTTTGCTGTATCATTGCTTTTGGTATCAGGGTGATGCTGGCCTCACAGAACGAGTTTGGGGGAATAGCCTCTATTTCAATTTTTTGGATAGTTTGAAGAGAATTGTTATTAATTCCTCTTTAAAGGTTTGGTAGAATTCAGCAGTATAGCCATCCAGTCCTGGGCTTTTCTTTGTTGGGAGACTGCTGATTACTGCTGCAATCTCGTTGCTTGTTATTGGTCTGTTCAGGTTTATTATTTCTTCTTGGTTCAGCCGTGCTAGTTTGTATGTCCCAAAATATACCCATTTCCTCCAGTTTTTAAAATTTGTTTGCGTATAGTTGTTTTTAATAGTTTCTAATGACTCTCTGTATTTCTGTGCTGTCAGTTACAGACAAGGATGGCCACTCTCACCTCTCCTATTTAACACAGTATTGGAAGTACTAGCCAGAGCAATCAAGCAGGAGGAAGAAATAAATGGCATCCAGATTGGAAAAGATAAAGTTAAACTGTCCCTGTTTGCAGATGACATGATCCTATATAAAAAAGCCTAAAGACTCTACCAAAAAACTCTTAGAGTTGATAAACGATTTCAGTAAAGTTGCAGGATATAAAATCACATGCAAAAATCTAGCATTTTTATACTCCAACAACAAACTAGCAGGAAAAAAAAAAAAAAAAGCTAGCCCATTACAATAGTCATCAAAAATATAAAATACCTAGGAATAACGTTAACCAAGGAGATAAAAATCTCTACAATGAGAACTACAAATCACTATCAAAAGACATTAAAGAGGACACAACAAAATGGAAAGATATTCCATGCTCTTGGATTGGAAGAATAAACATTGTGAAAATGTCCATACCACTCACAGTAATCTACAGATTCAATGCAATCCTCACCAAAATACCAATGACATTCTTCAAAGAAAAAACAATCTTAACATTCACACAGAACAACAAAAGACCACGAACAGCCAAAGCAATCCTGAGCGAAAAAAAAAAAAGAAAGCCAGAGGCATAATATTACCTGACTTCAAATTATACTACAAAGCTACAGTAACTCAAACAGCATGGTACCAGACACACAAACCAATGGAACAGAAAAGGAACCCAACCCACATACTTATGGACAACTGATCTTCAACAAGGGTACCAAGAATATACACTGGGGAAAAGACTGCCTGTTCGATAAATGGTGCTGGGAAAACTAAACATCCATATGTACAAGAATGAAACTAGACCCGTACCTCTTACCATATACCAAAATCAACTCAAAATGGATTAAAGACTTAAATATATGTATCAAAACTATAAAAGTCCTAAGAGAAAATATAGAGGAACACTTCAGGAAGTAGGACTAGGCAAAGACTGCATGAATACAAACCCAAAGCAGAGGCAACAAAAGGAAAAATAAACAAACAGGATTATATCAAAATAAAAAGCTTCTGCACAGCAAAAGAAACAATTAAAGAGTGAAAAGACAACCTACAAAATGGGAGAAAATATTTGGAAACTATACATTCAACAAAGGATTAATATCCAGAATACATAAGGAACTCAAACAACATAGTAAAAAAACAAATAACCCAATTTAAAAATGGGCAGAAGGAGCTGAATAAGCATTTTTGAAAGGAAGATACATGAATGGCCAACAGACATAAAAAAATGCCCAACATCAGGGAAATACAAATCAAAACTACACTGAGTTATCATCTCACCCCAGTTAGACAGGCCAGTATCAAAAAGACAGAGAAGAACAAATGCTGTCAATGATGCAGAGAAAGGGGAACCCTCCTACACTGTTGGTGGGACTGTAAATTGGTACAGCCATTATGGATAACAGTATGAAGATTCCTCAAACAACTACAGATAGAACTGCTACATGATCCAGATATCCCACTGCTGGGTACATATACCCAAAGGAACGGAAATCATCATGTGATGATTTCCTGTACTCTCATGTTTACTGCAGCTCTATTTACAATAGCCAAGAGATGGAACCAACCTACATGTCCATGGATAAGGAAAATGTGGTATATTTACACAATGGAATACTACTCTGCCATAAAAAAGAATGAAATACTGCCATTCATAGAAATATGGATGAACTCATAGGAAATTATTTTAAGTGAAATAATCCAGGCACAGAAAGAGAAATACCACGTCCTCACTTATAAGTGGGCGCTAAAAACAACAACAAATAAATAAATAAGAAAGAGTGATATAACAATCACAATAATATGCTAACCTTTCAAAAGAAGAGAACTGAACTGAGGTTATCAGAGGTGGGAAAGAGGGAGGGAGAATGGGGTAAGGGATGAATTGATAAAGGGGCACAAAAACTGATTATATTGTATAATGCTGAATACACCAATTATCCTGATTTGAACATCACATATTGCACAAAAGTAATGATATTCAATGCCGCACTCCACAGAAATGTATAATCATGTTCCAATAAAAAAAATGCAAATTGTACTTAAAAAAATAAATAAATAAAAGATAATCTGAGAACAGTGCAATTAACAAGAATCTGTATTTTCAATCTCATCAGAGGCTTTTCGTCATGCTTATGGATCGATTTGCTATGTGAGGAATAAAGAGGATTTTTGTTTAGATAAACAAAATATACTTCAAATTACTATATCTTGTTTCCCAGTCATGCACTTGTGACACAAAAACTTTGTCTACAAAATTGAAAGCTTCTTTTCTATTGCAAGAAGCACAGCAATCTTCATCACAGGATGAGTTCAAAATCAGGATTTTCAACCAAGGATAAAAATAAAGTTTACACAAGCACATGGTGAAATAAAAGAAATAGAGATAATGTGAGACTTAAATACATGATATATTACCGTGACATAAATGGAAGGACTGTCTTTTATATTCTGAAGTTATGTCTTTCCTACTTCATTTTTTGGTATTAAAATGTTCTCTTTTATTAAAATGATTTTTTAAAAACAATGATTTTTTAAAGAAATGTCCTTAGTCAGCAGCATAAAAAGCTAGCAATCTTATACTACAATTTAACTGGTTGGTAAAATTCACTCAAAAACCAAAATGCTCTAAAATCGTGTGCTTTTAGTGAAATAATTGGTATTAAATACCCTGGAGCTTTTAATTTTTGAAAAAAATGAAGTGGCTCTACTTCAGCCAGGTGTTTAATAGTATTTTTGAAAGTTTTAGAGAAAGTTGTCAGTTTCTTACCAACTAAAGCAATAATGTAGTAAATAACCATGAATATAGCAGTCACCTTCTGCCTAACTTATATTCAAACACCTAAATGAACTTGTAAAAATGAACAAATATGCCAGAAAGCAATTACCCACTTTTCCTAGAACACTTAAAATCTGGATACAGTATATTGAGAAAAATTCCACTACCTTTCTTTTTCTTCAGCATATAGATGTTTGGAAAGAAAGAACAACTAACACAAATTAATACAATAACAATTCATTGCAACAACTGAGTGCAGTCTTTCCACATATACTTTTCCACTGGAGATAATGATATGGTAAAGAAATGGATACCATATGTATTTCCTTTTAGTCTGCATTCTATCAACGAATAAATGATAAAAACTGATTTCACTTATAAGCTAATAGTTGGATCGTTAGTAAGTCTGACACAAATCCCTAAGTATTTCAGGTGTGTTCAGTTAGCATCACTTCCACAAAGATGAAGGCAGCATTGGAGCCCCTTGGGCATGTGTTACAACATATTACTATGTGGTAAAATGTATATCATCTTTATATGTCAACATAAAGGCCAGAAATCACTTAAAAGAGAATGATAAAACATAAGCGGCTGTTTTTAAAAAATCCTCTTTTGAATGTAATTGAACAAAAGTTAAAGCTACTGAGCTAATAAATTCGTTTAAAGAATGTAAAAGCTTTATATATTCTTAATATTAAAAAGAAATTATCACCCTTTTGTTCAACAGTTATGATACGGCTTTGGTGTTTTATCATAAGGATATGGTTTTGAGAACAAAACTCCCATCAGGAATTATTGGGGTATAAAAGGCCACTGAAACTGTACTGACGTGAGAACTTCATCTGATAAGGATTTTTGGCCTACAATCTACCTAATTCAATTAAAAAGTAGTATGTAGGAAGTGTCAGTACAGGGATCAAGTCAATTGAGTAATCTGGTTAACTAACTTTGTCAATAATAGATTTAGAACAAACATCCTACAATTAAATAGCATTCAAAATGATGTTTTCTTATTGTTTGTTGTTCTATTAAAATTTTTAATATTAGACATTAATTTCGTGTCATACCTCAGAGATATGTTACTGAACTTTAGAGGTCTAATCAATCTATGCAGACATTTCAAATATGTTTAAGATAACTTTAATGTTGAACATTTTGGATATTTGCTTAGAAATACATTAGAATTTATACTTCTCAGAAATGTCTAACGAACTAAATGACCAAGAATAAGGGAATAATTATAACAGGATTATAAACAAAGGGTTGATAGACTACCTATTGTGAGCTTCTAATGTAAATTTTAAGAAAATAAAAACCTCCTGAGGAAAACCCTTTTTAAAAAAAATCTCATAAAGTTTTAAGTTAAAATAGTATTTAAAGGTAGCTATCATCAAAATTTAAAGGGAAAAGCAAAATCTCAAAACTGTATGAGCTCAAATGATATATTCTAACTCTAGGCAAATCACTAAACTTCTCTCAAATTCAGCTTATGTTTACTGTACAGTTTTGAAGGTAATAAATAAAAATGGACTATATGAGAAATTGTCAATACATAAGTAGTAAGCCACTTCCTGGCATTAAAAGTGATAAAACATTTTTATTACAGTTTAATAAGAATTACGGCAACAGTGGCCCATTATCCATAAGTTTAAAGACTACCTACTCTATTTCTTGAGATGAACTACAATACGTGACAGAGACACTTACCATTCACAAAATATCCATGTGCTCCTGAAATGTCCAAGGTCCCTATCAACAGGACCATATAACTAGTTCTGGTTAACAGGCTGTGAATGGAAGTGACCTGTGTGTCATTTTACAGTTGAAATATTTAAGAGTCAATGGAAGATCCTCTAGCTCTTTATTTCCTTATGCTGGTCACTGTGGAGGTCTAATGTTCCAGATACACAGCTACACACCGTCAGAAACTCCATCAGTTTCTTGAGCTACTGTATGGAGCAGCAGATCTATTCTCTGACAAGCTGTTGGATAGGTAATGTGAGCAAGAATAAACCTTGATCTTGTTAAATCACTGAGATTATAGGGTTAACTTATGCTATTCTGACTAATACAGGGTTTATTAATAATAGAGCATAATGACTTATTCTGGTCCATTTACTTAACTAGGTTTGGCTGCAAAGAGAACTCCACAATAAGCCAGTTGTTCTACAGTGAATGCTGTTTTGTCTTAACCATTTCCTATAATCAGAGCACAAACGTGTAATAAATACAATCTTATTCAACCTCTAATATGAAACCATATGCAAAAATATATTAAGAAAACTACACACTTTTATTTTTATTTTTTTGGTGGCTGGCTGGTGTAGGGATGTGAACCCTTGCTCTCAGTGTTATCGGCACCATGTTCTCCCAAGTGAGCCACTGGCCAGCCCCAGACACTTTTATAAAAATACATTTTCACATAACTAAGAAACCCTTATAATGCAAACCCACATTTCCTTTATCCCTTTCTCTCTTTACACATACACACTTTTTTGTGTGCCAAACCACTTTACCCTAAGGAAAAAAACATTCCCCTATACAGCAATAAATTATCATATTTAAATTTAACATTGATATTATTATCTAATAAACAGTCCATATTTAAATTTCCCCAACTGTTCCAATAACGTCCTCTAAAGGGATAATAGAGGATCAATTAATCAAGGATCAGGCCGCATTTGGTAATCTCGTCTTTTTAAGTCTCCTTTAACCTGAACAGTTCCCCAGTCTATGTTTTTAATCTAGACACTGCCATTTTTTGAAGCATTAATGCCACTTGTTTTGCAGAGTGTTCCTCAGTTTGGGTTCCTTTGATTTTTTTTTCCCCTTGTGATTAGGTTCAGGTTGAAAGAGACTGTGTTTTTATAGGAAAAACAATTAGAGAAAATTAACCATAACAAATCTTCTCGGCTAGTGGGGACACGAGAAAATACTGAAGAAAGGGTTTTAAAAGTCATCACTATATGCTCTCTTGGACAAACACTAGCCACTCTTATTTTGAACCTCCATGCTGATGACTCTCAGCCTTGACCTCTCCCCAAGCCTAGGATTTATACAACCGACTGACTGCTGGACATCAAAAACTGGCTGATCTACACACAATTCAATTTCAACATGTTCAAAACAGCCACAAAAGTTACTGCTACTCTCCCTCCTCCCATATTCCTTCTCTAACTTAAGTATCAGCACTTCATCCAATCTCTAAAGCCTAGTCAACACCTCCCACATCAACAGATACCAAAAACCTACCAATTTTATCTGTATTTCTTAAATCCAGTCTCCTCTATCCTACTATACTGCCTTTGTTCTAAGATCTTAGGATTGCTTCTTTCCCAGACTCTTGAATAGCTTAATTGGGTTCCCATCTTCCAGTCTTACCATTTCTACAGATAGCTTCCTCACTGCCAGACTAATTTATTTAAAACACAAATTTGATCAAATTACTTCCCTCTTAAAATTCAATGGTTCTCCTTCAAGTACAGAATAAAGTCAAACTCTCAGCTTTGTCTACAATGGTTTATGAAGTTCATTTCCTATCTCTCTCTCCACTCACTTCTTGACTTGCACCTGATGCTACTTTCCTCAGTATATTGTTTTCCTAACTTCAGTCATTGGATATCACCTTTATAATTTTTAGTAATTATCCTCTGGGGCAAAAGACATTTCAAGGGGGTAGAAGAACAATGACATTTGAAGTTCATTAACTTTTCCCAAAGCAAATTCCACAATTAATATTTTGATCAGGAAATAATCGCTGAGCCCCTAAGCATGTGCAAGGTGTTAAGTACTGTGAGAGACAAGAAAAGTCAGATATATAATCTGACTTTTCAGAGTCAGAGTTTCCAGTACAGAATGTAGATTTTTTTTTTTTAAGGCATATAAGGTAGAAAAATACAAGGGTCATAAACAAGACCCAAGTAAGTTCAGAGAAGGGATAAATTATTTCTAAATAGAAAAGGCTAGAAGGAACTCAAGAAGATTTCCTAGAGGTGACAGTTGACAGCCTTAAAAAATATGAAGGTTTGAGCATAGATGTGAAGGAAATAATTATAGTTATTGCCAACTGACTTTCTTTAAGTCAACTATCCTAAATTAGTTTTCTGCCCCTAAACAGGAGGACATGACACATTCCTTTGGTAATAATGGCTCGTTAAAACTGATCCTCAAAGGGAGAAAGGTAAAAAAGTAGGATGCCACCTCAGCATCTGACGAGCATTGCTTAGGAAAAAGCTCTCCAGGTACTATGCCCTCCCTAATACATCCTCCATATGGGAAACTGCTTTCAAGCAACTTACTAACTTAAGCAACTTAGTAACTGACAAACAACTTAGTAACTTTCAACCAATTTAGTAACTGACAAATTTCTAGCAGTTTCTCAAGATTTCTATAGTCTTCATACAGTGCTAGTCCAGACATAGATCAGAATGACCTTTTTTTCTTTAACTCAGCTGAGAATTTCTCAAAAGAAAAATGAAAGACATTGAATGAATGAAGTAAACCAAAACTTATAGATATTAGAGGAAGAGCAGACGTACTTACTCATTATAGAATTCCTACGCTAAAACACAATTCACTATGCAGGCTCCTCTCATAAATATATCCATTTTAAATCTTGGCTATAACCTCTCTTGCTAGTTTTGTTAGCATTCTCCCTTCCTAGAAGAGATGGGTCAGTGTGCAAGTCTATATAATATTTAATATGTATTTACTGAAACATAGTACTATCAGCTCCTGTATCTCCCTTTTCTTTTACCTTCTTTGCCCACTACTAAAAAAAGATAAAAGATTATTTCTTTATAGAGTAAAGAAGTACAAATTGCTAAAGTAACATTTTTATCAGGGTATACTGTCCACAGCTGGAAATACATAAAACTGCTTCTGCAAGAACATTTGAGATAAGAGTACTAATCCTGACTATCATATCCTTACAAGACATTGTTTAGCACGGACATGGAATGGGCTGAAGCTGAAAGGAGATCAGTTTCATAGGCTACTGTAATAATCCAGGCATAAAACAATAAGAATATGAACTAGGGTAAAGGCAATAAGAACAGTAAAAGTATATAGGAAAGATGTGCAGATTACGATGCTGTGAAAAAGACATGGGAGGGAAGGGAGAAATAGTGATAATATGACCAATTCTGAGCCTATTATGCCCATGAAGACAGTTCTGCTTATTACCTCATTAGTTACTAGACCTTCTGGAAAATATTTTTGGGTAAAGATTCAAGAGGTAAGCTTTTATATTAAGTGCAGTTGGACAGACGAAAGGAGGAATTAAAGGTAAACGATGGGGGAACCAACTATGTGCTAAGTAAGAAAGTAAAGTACATACTCTGGGTTTTCTTTTTTTATTCCAAAATATTGTACTTTTCTTAACCACTGAAATTCTCAGTTCTACTTTTTTATTTATTTGTTTAAACAATGTAAGAAATCACTTTCCAGGCTTTATGCATACACACGTGCACACACATGTAACTTATTTCAAAACTGGGGTCATAATAATCATACCATTCTAACTTATTTTTTTCCTTTAATGATATATTGTTTGTTAAAAATTTATCCAGGATATAGAGTCCTACTTTCTTTTTAAAAATAAATGTAAATTGGATTTTGCCAGTTATATACATCACAAAAACTATCTCCTGGTTTGTGCCTTTTTACTTTGTTCATGGAACTTATAGACATATTACATCTTTAATGACATATCAAAATTGTAATGTAATTAAAAGCATCAATCTTTTTTTTTTTTTACAAGTTGGGCTCTGTATGTCTTAATTAATGAAATCTTCCAAACTCTAAAGTCATAAATAAATTCTTGAACATTTTCAAAAAAAAATAAATAAATAAAATAAATGTAAAATATGTACCATACCCTATTTAATTATTTCCCTATTTAGATGGACTTCTGTGGGTAAGGATTTTTTGTTGATGGTTATCATTTTTTTTAACTTTTATTTATTTTTACTATTGCCAATAATACTAAAAACGAACATCCTAGCCCATGAATTTTTATGCCCATCAAGATTTCTACACGCTAGATTCCTAGAAGAGGGGTTAATGAGAAATGTGCATTTAAAATTTAGATTGAAACAGTAGTGCAAAATTACTCTCCAAAAAGACTGTACTTGTCTCCTGAATTTCTAAATGACCAATTTTGGAATAAAAGCAGAAGACTTAAAGTCCTTACATTTGTTTCCGGAATACTCTGAACCCTTATCTTTTTTTTCTTTCATGTCCAATGTGAAGCTTCAACCTAAACATTATGACATGAAAGTAACCTATTTTAAAAGAGCTGACTGGAATTCTTCAAGGACTAGACCAATTCACCAGAGAAGGTGGTACTCACTTACCAACCCAAGAAAACTGAGGGCATTTTTGGTACTCAATACCTGACAATTCCAACTGGCGGTAGTAGAGTGGAACATTAAATCACAGAGCTGTCTTGTACAAAATGAACGTCTTGCCCAAAATGCCAGCGACACTCACCTAACTCCTAGCTGCGAAATACTGAACTAGACAACTGGGATATGCTGTTTGGTTTCAGTTGTAAGAAGTCTGAAAAGACAGTCAACAAGATTCAAGTGAGGACAATTTCAGGGCAAGATAAATGTAAAAAAAAAAAAGGCACTGTGAAGTATTTGCAACCTTATATGTTACTATTCCTTTATCTTATTCCTTAGGTGAGGCTTCAAGTTTCTAAAGAACCTGCATCTGACTGATTCCTTCTAAAGTTCTCTGTCTAAGATTTTAACTATTTTGGCTGCTGATACAGACAATTTTTCTTTTTGCTCTCCAGGATTTAATGCAATGTTTGTCAGTGGCTGCCCTAATTTAGATGCAGCCTTGGACACTGAAGAGAAGAGACTGAAACCAGAACTTGAAGTTTTTTGTTTGTTTTGTTTTTGTGCCTAAAGTTCTTCATGCATTTCCAAAATAAGAGCTTTAATACCTTTCTATTTCTTAAAATCATAATTACCTTGTGGTCCCAATTTTATGTCCTGTATACACCCTGGAGAATAATTGTTACCACATACAAGATAAGCTCAATAAATTTTTGAATAAATGATTGGCTTCAGTACTAAGGAAGTTAAAAACAAATCCCAAATAAGAACAATTTTTATTTCAAAAGACTGCCACTCAGCAATCACATTAACATGTTATATAGTGACAGTCGGGGTATGTACAATATTTTTGTATTCTATTGCCATTATATTAAATATTTATGGATCTTTCTTCGTGTTAACCATATTGCCTTTCAAAAGGGTTGCAAAATACCACCAGAAATGAATGAACAGTCAAGAGTACTTCAAAAAATTCATAGAAAGATTAGTATTATCTTTTAGTTCTTTTTCCATCAACTTTCTGAAGTACCTTCATATTGGTTTTGCAGTGCCTTGTCTGCACTGGTTGTTAGCTCTAAAACACTTCTTTTGGGGAAAGGTAGGCACCTACTTGACTGCATGTAAAATGTCTTACCAAAGTTGTTACTGATTTTAAAATTTTTTTCAATTATTCATTTACTTTTTCATCTACACTTTTATTTCTGTGCATTATTCTTTGTGCATCTTTCTATTGCAGTCTTGGTGACTGTCATATAGGTTGTTAACTATTTATTTAGATGAGTCATTGCCTTTCAGACCTGTTCCTCCGAGGTATCTCTGAGGAGACTAAGGCTTTTTTCTATAACTGTAAAGGTAACTTATGCACATTATAAATATTTTGGACTGTAGAAAAAAGGAGAAAGTACCTATAATTCTGTCACTCTGATGCAACTACTGTATGTTTTGACATCTTCTTCTGGTCTTTTCTGAGCAAACACATTTAGTTTTAGTCATATTACTCCCACAATATTTTGTTTTCTTTACTTAAGATGGGAGAATGCATATGACACAATGCTTCTTGAAGTTTTAATTTTAGTTCCTTTTAAAGCTTTAACTTTCACTTGGAGTCTTAAACCTATAAATAAATATTATTTTAATCTCTGGTAGTTACGTAACTAGATTTTATTTTTCTTCTTTTTGCTCATTTGAATTTTCCATAATGAACATATTATACAGTCTTACGGGGGTGTTGTGAGTAATAAATGAGAAAGAAGTATATGAAACTCACCTAACAAAATATCTCACAAGTTTAAGACCAAGAACAGAACAGTTCTTTTTGAACAAAGGCATCACAACAACTAAGTCTATCTAGGCAATATGGCAATTCAGAACCTTGCCAGGAATATCAGATCACCTTCAAGTTGGTTAGAAATGCCTACTCTCAGACACTACTCCAGATCTACAGAACCACAAGGTGCATTTAACAAGATGCTGAGTCCGCATCTCAGAGAAGCGCTTTTCAAACAAGGCTACATAATTGACTCACCTGGGTAAACTAAACAAGTATGGTGGAATCATAAGTGAAATCCACATCCTACCAATCACCACCTGTGCAAAGAAATAGACCACAGCATTTTTAGCACTACACTGAAAAACACAGACAAATGTGAAGCTACACTAAAGCGCTCCTTTGGAGGATGGGAAGAAGAAACTCATATTTCTCATGGACCTATTTTCCCACACCAAGACAGTGCTGAAAAATAACCACTACCTTGCAGATCACGAAGACTAACATTCTAGAAAGTATTAGAAATCTAGTACTCTTTACTTTGGTGCCCTTTTCTCCAATTCTCAGATTTAGAAATCACTAAGTATTAATTATACTTTTTATTGAAGACTTAGTGAGAAATATAACTAGAATCTGACAAAATAAAAACCTAGGTTGCAACAAAGTCAAATAAATTGGTTTTTTTTGGATCAAGGTAGGTTGTTAAGTTAAAGGAAAACTATTGGGGGAGAGGACAGTCTGTATACTTGGTTAAAGTTTCACCTCACTTCCTTCTATAAATCAACAATCTTCAGCTACTAACAATAAGTTAAAACAAAGTCTGTTCCGGTAACAGAAATAATTTTTAAAAGGCAACTGCATTGGTAGTTTGATAGGAAAAAATACACATCATTCTTAATGAAAAGACTAATAAAGGCAACACAATAATTTTAATAAGATAAAAAATTATGTAACCTGCAACAAAGACTATACTTAACATAAAATATGTTGTTAAAATTAGTCTTAAAACAGAGTCCCAAAATAATTATAATATTATCAGTATCACTGTCACTATTTAAAACTGTTTTGGAAAATCTAAAAATGCAGAATTCCTTTATATACTTATGTATATTTTTACATATTATATATTCTACATTGCATAGTAGATACACTATGATAATGATTATGTATTTAATTTGCAGAGATCTATCAATAGCAGGGTTTATTTTAGGGATGCCCTCTTCCACTGATTTACCTATCTTGATATATTGATGTTTTAGCTACTGTAGTTTGAAAGTATGTTTTAATATATGGTAAGGTATGCCTATTTTTCCTTCCCCATTAAGTCATAGTTTTCAGAAGTTTCTTTATTTTTTAGATAAATTTCAGAAACATTATTTCAAGTTTCCCCAACATCTCACTAAAATTTTTTTGAAAATATATTAAATCATAAATAACTTAGGAATGGACATCTTCACAATATTTTCTCTGTCTTTCTCAAAGCTTTGAAGTTTTTATTACATGTCATCGCACTCCTCATTAAGACCGATTCATGAATGAGAAAAAAGCACAAGGAAACTGCCCCACAAACACATGAAAAATTAAATCTAAAAAAGCATTCCATATTCAAGTCCAATTCTGACCTTATAAGCAAATTGTAGGCTTTTCTGCTCAATCATCCATTAATAAGTCCTAAATGTTCCTCAAATATCTACATCAAAAACATTCTACATCAAAAACATTCTACATCAAAACTAAAACAAAAATGAGAAATATGTAGCAAGAAGTGAACTGATTCTATGAACACACACACTGCAGTAATATTGTCTCTTAATAGTTAGATTATTCAAATTAATTCCTTATTACCTATCCAACTAACTCCTGACAAACTACATATTTCGGTTCTAGATTAATATTTTTTGGCCAATTTACCTTATATGCATTAAAAGTGTGTAAAAAGCTCAACTTGCTCCCTGCACTTATTTTTTTGAGTTTTTTCACTTTTGCAACACTGGAATCCTCATACTAACCCCACAGGGCACTGTGGTAGGCAGCATTTAAAGTGACCCCCAGTGATGCCATCCTCCTGGTATTCACGCCCTTGTGTAATCCCCTTCCCTTAAATGTGGGGGCTGGACCTAGTATTTGCTTGTAACAGATAGAATATGGCAAAAGTGTTAACATGTCACTTCTGAGATTCAGCTACCATGTCGCGAGCTGCTGTAAGGTGAGGAAATGAAGTATCCAGCCAACAGCCAGCAACAACCTGTGGCCCGCCAACAGCCAAGTGAGAAAGCTTGGAAGCAGATTATCTGCCAGTCAAGCCTTGTGAAAACTGTAGCCCCCGATGACACCTTGACTGTAGGAAGACTAGCTTTGTGAAACATCTTGAATAAGTAAGAGGGCACCCACCTAAGCTGCACCCAGATTCCTAGCCCACAGAAACTGTGAGATAAGAAATGTTTATCGTTTTGAGCTGCTAAATTTTGTACTAATTTGTTAAACAGCAATAGATGACTAAGTTTTTTTTTTAATTTTCAAAAATCACTTAATTTACAGCACACTACATAATTTAATAAAATCCCTTTTGCAGAAATTAACATTGAGCATTATCCCATTTACAAGCTCTTCTATTCATATTATCTCAACCGAACCTAATAAATAATCCAGTGCAGTATGTGGCTTACATTCTGTATTTAAGGATTCTAGAATTTAATTTAACATATTCCTTTCTAGTCTCAAATTCTTAAAAACCTGTTCATTCCTAGACATCTGGCTGCTTATTTATGATCACATCTCTCCTCGATTTAGGTTTTTTCCTCCTTTCTTAAATTTTCCACCCAAAGGATAAGGATGTCAGGAAAACTTCTTAGAAAATATTAGTTGCAATCTTGAGGTACTAAATACTAGATGCAATCTTGAGATCAAATATTAATATTTCTGAAAGAAAACAGCCTAGTGGAATGATTTTTTTCCATAAAATAAGGAGTAGCCTAAAATCACAAAGCAAATGACAGTAATTCAGAGAAGATGACATTTAAAATAAAGTGCCTCACTACTTATCTACAGGTCTATTTTTAGCTTGTTTATATGAATTCATTCAGCCTGAACATTTAGTGAGCACCTACCAAGTGCCAGAAATCATACTTAATGCTTACGACAACTGAGATGAATAAGATACAATCTACCACTGTATCCTCCCTGACCTGTAAAGGGTTCCCAGGGAAGGGGAAGAAAATAATTACAATATGATATAGTAAGTATTATAATAAAGATTTTTTTAAATGGGGGGATAGGGGAGGGAACCAAAAATCCTGCCTGAAAGAGACGAGAAAGGCATCACAGAAAAGATGGAGTTATGTTGGAACTTGAAGAATGAATTGGAACTTGCTAGGCTGCCTGCCAAATACAGGGAAAATGGTATTCCAAAGCAAAGGAAAAAAAAATCATGCAATGCAAATGAAATACCTAAGCTAATGGATCAGCCTCTCACAATCTCATGTATTCATTAAAAAAAAAAACAAAAAACTGAGCATATACCATATGCCTGGCACTGTACTCAGTACTAGAAATAATTCAATAAACATGATACTAAGTCTCTGACCTCAAGGAACTTAGAGTCCAACTGAACTTAGGAGGAGCATGCATGCGTTTTAATTATGCTGACTCTGCACAGCTTGTAGGACTTCCCTCTCTCATCCCATGGGCGAGTCACATTCTTTGTAAGCATCAGTTTCCTAATCTTTAACGTGGAGATAATACAGTACCAATACCTCAAAGGATTGAAGTGAGGATTAAATAATGCAAATAAAATATTCAAAGCAGCGAGCTCTTGGTAAGTATTAGCCATTATTGCTATTACTATTATCATCACTGCTAAGAATAAGGCAATTAAAGGTTTTAGTGAAAATCTTTTCTATTTTCTATATCATAAAGAATGAACAAAAAGGATTCTTTTCTGTTTAGCTCCTTCTACAGTCTATAAACAAAGTAAATGATAATGTACTATCAACTAAGGCATTAAGTACCAATAGTCTGTCCAAAAAAAGTAAAAAGGGTACTGAAACATCACAGAAAGGTTTAATTCATCCATTATTCATTTGGGGGCTAAAATATAAAAAATAAGTTCAGGGAAAAATAGAATTAAAATGTAATATGAATCTTTCCATGAACTTTTTAAAGTACCCTCATACAATGGAAGGGATGTTTTAAAGGCATGAAGAAAGAGACTAGAGTTTATTGATGAAAGAAGAAGAAAGGGTTTAAAGGTGCCTGATATGAAGAAATAATCACAGAAAGGGTGATGGAGGTTTAAAATTGAAAAAAGTTCACAAAATCAAGAGCCAAACATATCTGTAACACAAAATTTAGAAAGCAATATTTTGGAGCCAGTCCCTTATCAGTTATTTAAAACCTATTTAAAAATTCACTTTTAAAAGGGCACCACAACATCCAAAGTTTTGGATGATTTCTTTAAGCTAAATTTCTTTCTTCAAAAGTCTACTGTTCAAAAACTCAACGAACCAAACTCAATACAACGGTTTCCACTGACTATGAGATTCCTAAAGAAAGGTATAACACAAAGAAGCAAATTATATAAAACTTCCAAAGAGACTCAATCAAAAAAAAGAAAAGAAATACAATACATATTAAGTTTTAAGTACACATAAGGCAATCACATTACACGTTATATTTTTATGCAGGCAAGATTTAATGTAAAACAGAAGTCTTCAAAATAGACAAAACAACTTAAGAGTTATTTTACTCTTCGATTTTTATCCACCCCTCTCTTTAAGCTAGAACTTCTTGCTCTAAAACTATTCAACTGGCTGTCTCAGGACTTCCTCCTTTACTGGGTCTATGTGCTTTTGGATCCAAAGCCTGACTTCGGGAGTTAAGAAGCCACTTCCCAAAGTGAGGAGCAAAGAAATTTTTGAAACCACAACAACTGGGTAATACAAGGGTACTTCAAAAAGTTCCTGAAAATATATAATTAAAAGATAACACCAATCTTTCCATGGCCTTTTTGAAGTACTTGTACAGCAACACTAAAACAATGGGCAAATCCTTTAACTGATTCTCAAAAGCGAAGACTTGAGAGTTTTATGGAGTAAAACCAAAATACAATTTTAAAATTCTGCTTTAAATCTTATTTAATTTAGATTAAGCATCAAAGGAATATTATGTATAATATATTCAACCTCAGTATAAGCTCAAAGGTAGTGGAGAAGCAGCTCAATATAGCTATTAAGATTTCAAGACTAGGTTTTAGAATCAGAAAAACTTAACTTCAGATTCCCCTTCCTCTTGTTTCAAGTGTATTACCTTGAGCAAATTATTTAACTTCCTAATCCTCAATTTCCTCATTTATGAAACGAAACTATTTACTTCATGAGGCTTTTTTCAATAGTGTTAAATATGACAATAAATAACATATAAAAAGTATTTGATAAATGTTTGTTTTTTAAAAAAGGCAGAAACCACCCTATCCATCTCTATATCTATTATAACACCTAAAGATCAGTGACAAGAACAATATTAATTAGAATGTAAGCCAAAACTTATTAAACAAGCACACTTTTTAGGGTACATTAAACATTTCATTTTATTTAATTCTTGTTAATCAAAAGAACACATCATAAGCTATCTAGTTTTATTCTTTATTTCCCCAATTGCTAGTGAGGTTAGGCATCTTTTTATAGATGTGTTTGCCATTTTTGGTTCAATTCTGACACAGAATTAAAAATAAAAGTTTGGATTTGAGGAATAATAATCCATTATCATGGTTCCCTCTTTTGTTTCTTTTATCTATCTATTTAAATCACACTATTGTATGTATAAACAAAATTTAAGTTATTAACCTTACCTCTTTGCCTCTTTTCCTTTCTTTCTTACTTCCTTCTTTCCCTCCCTGCCTTTTCTTTTCTTTTCCTGTAGGACTCAAGCCTTCCAGATGCACTACTGAAAATCACTTATTGACTAGTGGAAGTACACTTTAGAAATTACTACCCAAAAGAATTTGTTTTGCATTTATATGTACACATTGTAACACAGTTACTTATTTATTCCTGCAACAAACACTTGAGATGTCTTACTGCAGATAAAGCACATTGCTTTAAGTACTGGAACCACAATCCTCAATTTTTAATCCTATGCTACAGCCAGACAGCACTAAATGAAAATGTTTACATATGTTAGTAGACACAACTGTTTCTTCTGAGCTGTCTAATCCTACTTTGCATATGTGCACAAGTTTGTTCAAGTCACAAAGGAGCAGGAGTGAACAAATAGAAAAAAAAATCTATCTTGTATCCACTGTTGGCATGTAATATTTGGAAGGCTGAAGAAAGGCAGAATGAACCAAACTGAAGAACAAACACAAAAGTTCCTAGATAAAAGAGTATGAGTTAAACTAAATGAGTTCAGCAAAGTTGCAGGATATGAGATCAATATACGAAAATCTATTGTACTTCGATATACGGGCAATGAACAACCTGGAAGTGAAATTAAGAAAACAATTCTATTTACAATAGCATCAAAAAGAATAAAATGCTTAGGAACAAATTCAACAAAAGAAGTGCCACACCAGTAACTGAAAACCACAAAACACCATTGAAAGAAATTAAGGCTTAAAAAATGGAAAGGCATCCCATGCTTATGAATTAGAAGACTTAATATTGTCACAATGACAATACTCCCTAAACTGATCTATAGATTCAACACAATCCCTATCAAAATTGCAACTGCCTATTTTGCAAAAATTGACAAAGTGACCCTAAAATTAACATGAAGATGAAAGAAATCCAGAACAGCCAAAACAATCTTGAAAAAGAACAAAGTTGAAGGACACACACTTCCCATTTTCAAACCTTACTACAAAGCGGCAGTGATCAAGATAGTCTAGAATTGGCAGAAGGATAGGCATATAGATAAACAGAATAAAATTCAGAGTCTAGAAATACTTTCAACTGATTTTTGACAAGGGTGCCAAGACCATTCAATAGGGAAAAAACAGTCTTTTCAATAAATGATGACAAACAACTGGATAGACGCATGTAGAAGAATGAGGTTGGATCCCTATCTCATACCATATGCAAAAAATTAACTCAAAAATGGATCACAGTATTAAGTGTAAGAGGTAAAACTAAACACAGGTGTAACTCTTCCTGGCCCTGGACTAGGCAACAGTTTCTTAGATATGACATTCAAAGCATAGGCACCAAAGAAAAAAATAGATAAATTAGACATCATTAAAATTAAAATCTTTAGTGCCTTGAAGGACACTATTGTGAAAGTGAAAAGAAACCCACAGAATGGGAAAAAATGTTTGTAAATCAAAAGTATCTGATAAGGGACCTGTATCCGAAATATAACCCAATTAAAAATGGGCAAAAGATTTGGATAAACGTTACTCCAACAAAGATACATAAATGACCAAAAAGTACATGAAAAGATGCTCTAGATCATTAGTTATAAGAAAAAGGCAAATCAAAGCCACAATGAGACATCACTTCACACCCACTAGGACAATTACAATCAAACAGACAGACAATGACAGGCATTGAGGAATATGTGGATAAAGTGTAACCCTTATAAATTGCTACTAGGCATGTAAAATCATGCAGCCTCTTTGGAAAACAGTCTGGCAGTTCCTCAAAGAGTTAAACATAGTGACCATAGACCTAGAAATTTCATTCCTATGTATCTACCCAGGACAACTGAAAACACATGTCCATACAGAAACTTCCACTTTAATGTTTATAGCAGCATTATTTATAACAGCCAAAAGATGAAAACAACCCAAATATCCATCAACCAACAAAGCATAAATAAATATGTGGTATATCCATACAATGGCATTATTATTCAGCCATAAAAAGGAATGAAGTACTGATACACGCTATAACATGAATGACCAAGTAAAAGAAGCCAGACACAAAAGGCCACAATGTATGATTCCACTTACATGAGAGGTCTTCAAAAATTTCACAGAAGAATTCGTATTGCCTTTTAATTCAATTTTCTATGAACTTTTTGGAGTACGCTTATTTGAATAAGGAGATCCATAGCAACACAAGGTAGATTAGTGATTGCCAAGAGCTGGGGGGAGAGGAGAATAGGGAGTGACTGCTAATGGATATGGGGTTTCATTTTGGGTAATGAAAATGCTCTGGAACTAGATAGCAGTGATGGGCAACTTTGTGAATATATTAAAAACCACTGACTGTATACTTTAAAAGGATGAACTTTACAGTTTGTGAGAAAAACCTCTTCAAACTAGTCCAGATGAGCTACAACAGTTATCAGCACTAAGGGCCTGCTCCAGGTAAGACGCTACCCAAACAACACAGGCAAACCCTGCCCTCAAAGAGTTTATAATCTGATTGAGAGGATAAAATAAATAAGGTGAAAATGAAACAAAATAAAACAGCATGATATACAACAAAAAATGTGATAAGTCAACATACAACTTCTGTAACTCATACACATAGGTACTACTAGAAGAAGAAAGATTACATGAATTGGGGCAGGAGAAAAGGGGAAAAGGATTTTAAACTTGGAAAAAAAACCTGTTGGTGATTCTGATATGCCACCTCACCCAACAACAAAAAAAAAAATCATAAGACTGTGATAGAAGGAAAGAAGATAGAGAAAAAAAGAGGTAAATGTTTTGATTAAAAAGTGTGAGGCAGGAAAACACAAAATGAGTCATCAAAATATAATGGATATATTTGTATATATAGATACATTATATATACATACACAACTTGTATATGTATATTGTCATATGTGCATGACAGTATGGTATAGTACAAAACCTTTGGAGGTTCAATTTACTTTAGATATTAGACATGAATTAAATCAAGCTTCATGTATAAGAGGAGTTTCTTAAACAATACTTTACTTGATCTATGATACATAGCTAAGTTGTGATAAATTTGGGCTTTGATTTTTTTTTTCCACTTCTAACCAAATACTTTCCCTCCTGCTAATCTACTAGAAATGTCACTAATTAGCAGACTTTCTTTTGAAAATAAATTTGACAAGAACATAATTTTCATCAAATCACAATTAGAAAGGCAGCTGTCAAAAATAAAATATTTGCTGAGGATTTACTATTAGTTTACAGCTTGACAGTTAGCTTATGGTTTTAAGTATTTTACAAGTTGCTTTTAAGTAGTATATATCTAACATATCCAAGATGTAATTTTACTTTTGAGTCAAAACTTTTTAAATACAAGACACCTTTAGGAACAGATCAGCCAGTTTACAATTCTGAGATTCTAAGTACTGCTGCCAATCTGTATTTGATTTTTTTTTTTTTGCTTCAATTTGTTTGCTAAAGTCATTTACCATATCTGCTACCCCAACTTCTTTCCTGAATTCCACTATGTCCTCTCTAGTGTCGAGCAACTCCTCCCCCCATTCTTTAGAACTAAACACATCTCCCTGTACTATCCCTACTTTAAATCCTAATTCACTAATAATTTTGTTCACATGATTCCTTGTTCATGACTCAGATGATGCTTTTAGAGAACAGAAAAAATAGAGAGATCTTATCTTTTAGGCAGCCACGTAAAATTCAGGAGAGAGGTTGAAAAGTAAAGTCCTGGCATCAAATACGTAGTACTCATTGCTGAGCACATAGCAGTTACTCAATTAATTCTTGTCAAATGACAGAAAAGTCTAAGGGAACAGCTAAAAGACAAACTTAAAAATTTATCTTGCATCTCCAGAAAAGGGTTATAGTTTGAAAAAAAAATTCCTCAGGTGATTCTGATGTGCCACCTCTCCAGCCAAAAGCAAACAAACAACCCCCCCCCCAAGTACATTTGTTTAAATGTATTTAGTGTACTTAGATCCTACGAAGGTACTAATTATATTCATTTTGACAGTAAATCATCTGGTCAATTATTTTTGATAAATCAGTTTGTTTTATAATTATTCCTGCACATAACACTTTTGAAAAGCTACTGCCATTTTTATTCAATTATTTAAAAAATAAACCTTTCATTATATTTGTAAAGATGAACAAAGTAAGCTTCACATGCAAAGAAATATAGTTCTCACTACAAGATCTCATTATATGTATGGATTTAGTATAAAACTAACTGAAGGGGCAGTCTTCAGATTGTGCTGGATAAACAAACACATAAGAAAGCCTTACACAAAAGAAACTAGTAATAAAAGAACATTTATTTTGTTATTCTAAGGTCATAGTAATATAGTTGATATACCGGAAAACAAAGCATTAAGAAGAAATGGTATTATTATCTTCTGGCAATTTAAACCAAGTAAGATTTAAAAACAAAAACAAAAAAGACATACTATCATACCACTTTTAACCCTGAATTAAGAGTAAAGAGATCTTCGAGGTCTCCTTAAAACTAATTTTCAAATAACCATTAGTATCCACAACAATTTGATGAAGCCATTAAGTTTTTCAATATCCGTTCCCTCCAAAATGTGAAAAGTGATACAGGCTTTGGTAGACTCTATTTTTGTTCACAGGCAGTCAAAACTGATTTAATTATATTCCATCCTCCAATGCCCACAATTATAAAACTTAGAAATCAAGGATGCACCCTTAACTGTTTTCATTCACTGTAAACAAGTTAACACTTTAATATTTGTTATAGGCTTCCTTATCTGCATTCTCACTGTCTTAATTAAGGACCTCATCAACTCCTACTGGCCTCCTTAGTCTCTTTTTTTCCTGCCTACTATCCAAGACTTTTAAAATACAAAATATACTTCATTACTAAATAAATTCTTGCTTCCCTACTGCCTTTAAGATAAAATACAAAATTCTAAGCAAAGCATATTCCTTTATAATCTGTACCCTGCCCTCCTCTGTATCTTCAAACCTTTCTGGCACACCTCTTTTACAGCCTATTTTCTAATAATCTAAGCCATCAGTAGTTTCCAAAATCAAACTCTTGCCCCAGGATCCCATCTGGCCTTCAAAACTTAATTTACATTCTTTCTCTCCCAGGAGAGCTTTCCTGACTTACTCCCTTGCCACACTAGTCTAAATTAGGTGACCCCCCTGCCCCAAGTACTTCTACTGCACCCTCCTTGTTTATCTTGGTATTATAGCATAATCTCTGTTTACCTGTCTGTCTACAGCCTTATTAGATTAGACTATAAGGTCCTTGATGGGTAGGCCAAATGAAGTCTTTTATTTCATCATCTCCGATGCCTAGTAATTCCTGAGAGGAGATATAAGGAACACTCAATGTTTGATGAATAAGAAAATGAATACGAGATCATGGCCATGTCCACATAACACTGGATATTTTGTATTTCAAATATTAATGCTAAGTAATAGGTCCTATCTGGAAATTGACTTCTTAGTTCATTCCAACCTAGAATCTCCTTACCACTTTCTTTCTGCAGATAAAAGATAAAAGACGAAAGATTGATGATCCCTTAACTACAACTACATCTCTAGGAATTACTTTTCTTTACCTTATTGAGATTTTTATTTATTTGTTTTGCTTTGTTTCGTTTTCAACAGTCCATGAAACCCTAAACCTTGAGAACTTCCTCAGTTTACAATTGAAGAAATGGGCTTAGATTAATGTTGGCCTAAATATCTCCTAACTAATAGCTAGTTTAGATTTGCTAATTTCACTACGTAATACCTCATGCTAATTTCACTATGTAATACCACCTGCTAATTTCACTATGTAATACCTCCAAATGATATACCCAGCTTGAAAAACCTTAATTTTTATCATCAGTAGTCTAAAAATTATATTGAAAAGACAAAATAATGGGGCTGAGGAGCATTTTAATGACCCATGATTAAAGAATAATCATAATAGGAAATGTGCATTCTATATGAAAAATAAAATGAATTTAAATGAATTAAGACACGAATGAAAATAAAGATTACGGCAGGGTAAAACTATTTTTAGAAATACATATTAAGAACCATAAAAATGCTCAAAACTTTTGGCTCAACTTCCACTTAACGGGATTTACTCTAAGTGAATAAAGCCTCTAAAGGGGAAAAAAACCTGTACATATAAATATATTCACTGTCTAATTATTCATACAGAAAAAAAGTGAAAGCAAATAAAATATCCAACAGTAGAATGACTAATCATGGTTCATCCACTGGCAAAATACTGGATAACATTCCAAATAATTATGAACACTATATGAGGGTACTTCAAGTTTGTGGAAAAACAGAATTAAAAGATAATAAATCTTTCCATGAACTTTTTGAAGTACCCTTGTATAGGAAACTAGGAAAATCTTTATGGTACAACCTTAAGAGAAAACAGGAATATACATGTATATTTATACCATGTATATATATTTAACCATAATTATATTCATATAAATATTTTTATTTAAGAACCTAGTAGGAAAAACATAAAATTTAAGATTATAGTTTTCCTACTTTCCAAAAAGCATGTAGTTTTTTTCACATTGCTTCCATAATTGGGAGAAAAAAAAAAAATTAAGAGATATCTTCAACCTTGAGGTTCTTAAAATTTTTTAAATTCTATGTTTCACAACTTAGCCTTACTTAACATACTGAAAACTATATGTAGTTCTGGCTTCCAAGAAAACTAATGGAATGAAGAGTTGCTGAACTTTAAAATTTTAATAAAAAACTCTACTTTTCATTGGCAATCTTTTATTTGAAAATACCAGAATCACTACAACCATAAGATAATTACTGTAGGTGACAACATGGCTCAACAGCTAGGTAACATACCAGAGATTCAGACACTGAACTTCATCCTAGGACAGTCACAAGATTACTGCAAATCTAAAATCATTTTAAATTCTAGCTTTTAGACCCCCATATCTGAATAATGAGGACAGTGAAATGTCACCCTGACATATACTAGGAACCATGAGTAACTGGAAAAGATTTAAGAACTATAAGAAATACCTCTCTTCTTTTCCCACCAATATCTCCCAATTTCTAATACGCATATCCAGATGACACAAATCATTTTAGCCCCAACCTTACCAATTATTCCTTAGCAGTGAATATGGGGGTCCCGAAGCAGAGCTGGAGTGGGAAAGAGTAGAAGAAACTCAAAACATTTCTGTACATATATTTTCTCTTATCCAGCTAAGCAAATCTAACTGTCCAAATATAAATAATTAACTAAATTACACCAATTCTTTGCTGTCAACGCTGTCCTACCTTTTCTGGGCTTCATGTTTTCTTTCCTCTATAAAACTTGCTCATTATTTAGCAAGACCCATCCATCTTCCATCATTCCAATTAGTCATATATAAAACTGAAATATAGTCATTTGTTGTTTAAGGATGGAGACACATTCTGAGAAATATGCCATTAGATGATTCTGTTGTTGTGGGAACATAATAGAGTGTACTTACACAAATCTAGATAATACAGCCCACTATACACCTAGGCTCTATGGTATGGCCACCATCGTATATGCAGTCTGTTGTTCTTATCCGGCACATGGCTATACATTCAAATTCATTTATTCGACAACTGTTTATTGAGTGCTTACTATGTGCAAGCCACCATAGGGATCCAGTGACTACCAGGTGGTTCTCCTTTCACCTTTGTAAACTGCCTTTGATCTATCCCATTTTCTCTAAAACAAGGTAATTAGCACTAGAGCAAAATACAGCATGTATTTTTAGTTATAAGCTCTAGATATATAATGAAGAAATTGCTTACTTCATTTTTCAAGACAGCATCACATTTTAAGATGCCCCTTGACAAAAGATATACTATAGATTATGTAAACCAGTAGCTCTAAAAAGGCCCTTTTGTTCAAATTGGGAGGTAGAAGGGATAACTTCTTATTCTAAGGAAGAAACATCAGAAGTTTATACAAAACCATGAGCAACAACTTCCAAACTTACAAATAAGTAATACAGTTACAACATATCTGACTCTTGCCATTAAAAACATTTGCATGCCTAGCAATTGAGTATTACCATATCCCACTGCATTTGTTTCTTTAGCTCTTCCTCTACCTTTTCTCCCATATTCCCATTTTCTTCTCTACTCAGACTCTGCTCCTGAACACATAAACACACAGTATTAAAATGAATGTACACCTCCATAAATGTAGTACTCTAAAAGTGCTGTATGGAAAGATAAACACTGAGTTCAAACTGTTCTAAGTTCATATACTGAGCTAGAAGCCCTAGATTTTAGATATAATGAAAATGTGTACAGAAGGCAGTTGCATTTAGGCTATACAATATGAATGTTACTGAAGATTACACCTTAATTTTAAATACCAGAGCCAAGCACAGAACCAAAAAGTATCCAAACACTAAACACATACTTCTTTAACAATGACCTCTAAATCTTTCTTAAAACGCTAGCAGTTATTCAATCTGACAAGCTGTATGTTCAGGCCCACTTTCAGAATCAAAATATTGGAGGAGGGATGTATTCAAGAGATATTCAGGGGAGTATTACAAATGTCAGACTGGGTGAACAACTGGATTGGAGATGCAGTAAAAGTAGAAGGGTCAATGATTATCCAAAGTTTCTAGTTCAGGCAACTGAGTTGATGGTGGAAACATTAACCTACTTCATATAGTTGTAAGAGGAACGGTTTTCTTTCTTTTTGGGTGAGAGAGGACTGAGAGTAGGGAAGGACTGAGAGATGAATTCAGATTTATACTTCTGAATTTCTAATACTTTTGGGACATCAGGAGGAACCTGGTAGACAGCTGGATGTGGCTCAGGAGAGAAACATTTTGGGGACAGATTTGTAAGTCATCAGCACACAGGTAGCATGTAACAAGTCATGTGAACAAATCAGATCAAGAGGAAGAGAGAACAAAACTAAGGTTGAAGAACCACCTTGGGAATACATGTATTTAAAGGGGTAGGCAGAGGGGGAAGAACTAGCAAGAGAGTCTAAAAATGAGAGGTCAAAGACATAGGAGAATAACAAGAAGAGAATATCCCTGAACCCAAGAGAGAAAGCTGTTTCAAAAAGGGAGTAAAGGTGGGAGATGGGGGGTGGGAAGGTGGTCAAAAAAAATGACCAGAAAATTACTCTGTCCTCATTATCTGCCCTCAACTTTCAGTAACTAGCACTGCTTTTTTAATCATTAGAAGATAGGGTATGACTGTTCCCCACTATAATCTATGCTGTATTTTTAGGATAAACTTACAAACATTAAAAATGCAAAATGTACACTAAATTTTTGGTGAGTTATTACTGTACCATCCCTCATTTCTTATTCCAGTCTCTATGTGCTAAGTGTTCAATATACAAGATGCTATCTATTTTAATTATGATGAAAAAGAGGGCAATGTATATTTTACCTGCTTGGTAGAGCATTTAAGCTAACAGCATTTACTAATATAAATAAATGCCATTTAATAATAATGTCAATTATACTAGATTGGAGGGGAAATTGAAGGGTAAAAACGGGTAAGCAAAATGTTCAATAATAAGGCAGCCTGTCAAAATCTGAGAGAAATATTAAAGTATTTTTTGATAACACTTTTTGATAACAGTAGTACCAAAGTTAAAGAGTACGTTTAAATATAATTTCAAAATTCAGTCACCAACAAATTACTGATACATGAAACAACATGAATGAATCTCAAAAGCCTTCTGTGAAGTGAAAGAAACCAAATACAAAAGGCTATATACTATGATTCCACTTATTTGACATTCCAGAAAAGGCAAAACTATAGGGACAGAAACCAGATCTGGTGTCTTGGCTGAAGCAGGGGTAGGAAACTGGTTACAAAGAGACACAAGGGAACTTTCTGGGTAATAAAAATATTCTGATTGTGGTGGTGGTTGCAAGATGCTACCGTGTAAATTATACCTCGATAAACCTGACTTAAATCTTAAAAGAATTTGGTCATCAGATCATTTATTTTAGTTGAATAGCTTTTAATGTGCTGCAATACATTTCTCATTACAGTTAACTTATCTGATTATACATAATACAGTGTCCTTGGTAGCTTTAGGGGATTGGTTACAGTATCCCCTCCCCCCCGCCCCTTGAAGATACCAAAATCCACAGATGCCCAAGTCCCTGATATAAAATGGCATAGTATTTGCATATAACTTATGCACATCCTCCCATATACTTTAAATCATATCTAGATTACTCATAATAACTTAATGTAAATGCTATGGAAATTAGTTGTCATACTGTATTATTTTTTAATTTGTATTTTTTTATTGTCGCATTGTTATTTTTTATTTTTTCTAAATATTTTTAATACAGTTAGTTGAATTTGCTGAAGCAGAACCCTCAAATACAGAAGGCCAACTGTACTGAAATTAGCAAAGAAAATAAAAACTATAATAAATCTATCTTAAGATTGAAACAAAAAGTATGTAGATACCTACCCTTTTGTAATAACCCCCCCAGAATACTGCACAAGGGACCAGAACAAAAAAATCCTCACAAACAGCTGAAAAAGGAACTTTTTAGTTTTTTCTTTGATGATTTTTTTTTTTTTTTTTGGGCGGCTGGCCTATTTGGGGATCTGAACCCTTGACCTTGGTGTTATCAATACCATCTTCTAACCAAGTAAGCTAACCAGCCAGCCCTGATTTATTTTTATACATAAGTTATGCTATGTAGGTATTGTTAGGGATATATGTAAAATGCTCTTACTCCAAAAGCAAAAAACCTCTAAGACATAGATATATCCAATAATATTTTGAAATTAACAGAAATATACTTGCCATTCACTAATCTCAGATTTAGAGATATATCATCTTTAAGAAATATCCTACAGCTCAATTCTAACTAATCAATTTAACAAAAATTTATTGAACAGCTAAAATAAGACAAGCACTGTGATGATGTTACAGGCAGATGAAATTGGTAGAGTCTCCTTGCTCTCATAGAGCTGATAGTTTAGCATGGCTTGACAGACATAGGAACAAATTATTGTATCAAGAGATACAAGTAATAAACTGTACACGTTATAAAAGGGAAAAACCAGGGGAACTTTCACACGCAAAAAAGGCCATGCTTTATTTCTTTCTCCTTACAAAAAATTTCTGGTCCTTAAGCTGATATTCTGAAAAGTAAGCCATGTCTACAGAAGAAAGGTGAGAACATCACACAAAAATACATTTTCACAATTAATGTCAATGTTTTTCACCAGCAATATATTTTGAACTTATGAAGATCTCAAATTTGAGGTCTTCCAAACTGCTCTAGGTTTCATCATGGAAAGTAACACATTACAAGGCCATCCACATTAGCAACAAAGAACACCTATATTAACCATGCTATATAAAAATTTGCTTAAGGGAAGATAAAGAGGAAATGGACAGTGACAGAGAAAGGAAGAGACCTGCAAGAAAACAGAAAGAGAAAAGAGTGAAAAGATCAGTAGAGTTAAATAAAAAGTATATGTTATATATGTCTTTCAGGATAACCTGAAGTTAGGTTATGGGATAAATACTGGATCCTAATTCTTTTCTCAAAGGGGAAAGAACGGTAACAGTAGTTTTTAGGCCACTACATTTAAATGTCAATCTTAGAGTCTTCTAAGACATAAACAGAACCTTGGAAAAAAATTTTAGTCATTTGCATCAATTTTTAATAGTAATAATAAAAGGAGCTATGTCCAATTTAAACCCACGTAAAATTTCAACTTGGTCATTACCAAGGAAAAACTAAATTACATATAGCCTATACTCGGATGATCAATTTCTTTAGCTGGAAATTGGGAATCTTAGATAAAGACAACTAAAAGCAGGTTTTAAAATACTGAAAGCATTGCTGAATAGCAGTATTGAGAAAACTCAGTGAAATATTTCCTAGCTAGGATTAATTTCAAGGACATTTTTGTTTTGCAAATAACAAATTAAATATCATAAATATCAATCACAAGAATTAATATTTCTACAGTAAACTATAGTTGACATTTTAATAATTTATTAGCTTTAGACATTGTTAATTTTAAGGTATCTAGAGTATTTTTGAAAGATAGTGCTCATATAAAAAAATCTATGCATTTCATCTGCACAAGACTAAAGAACTGAAAAGACAAGTGACCCAAATCTGTTAATTCTAACGAAAAGTAATCCAGCATTTCAAAATTATGTTGCAGCTTCTGAATTTCTCAGGAGAGTTAACAGTACATAAAATTATTTTAATAAGTTAATTAATGTTGCTAATTTCATGTTTTTGCCTGTTGAAAGAGTTTTTCCTTTCTGCCAAAGGACAAAAATACACAAAAGAAAACTTTACAGGAGTTTGGTATATCCGTGTTAAATGATACGTTACAGACACATAAGGTGGCAAAGCAATTTACCTACATGAATTATTGTGGAAGTTTAACATATTCTTGGGAATTCTGAATGCCTAACATTTTTATAAAATGTAACTCAAGGGCTGGCCCCATGGCTCACTCAGGAGAGTGCGGCGCTGATAGCACCGTGGGTTCAGATCCTATATAGGGATGGCGGATGCGCTCACTGGCTGTGCGTGGTGCAGACGATACCGAGCCAAGGGTTGCGATCCCCTTACTGGTAAAAAAAAAAAAAAAAAAAAGTAGCTTTGTCAAATTTTCAAAAGCTATTTATTCCACAGATATATATTTTAATATATTCCACAGTGCATATATTTAAAAGTCAATATCCTGTTCAAAAGCATATTTGTATATATAAACATTTTGTGTCTTATATGTGATATGAAGTAGCAAGGTATTTTTAAAAAAAGACTACCATCAAATAATGAATCAGTTCTAAGTGACAAAAACATTTTACAATTCTTCTTTTTAAACTATCTTGAGGATCTCTTTATAAGCCACACAAGAAAAACAGCCTTACTGCTTCATAACAAAACCTACCCTTTTCATTAAAAATTGTATTACAAATCTGGAAGAGGCAGGGTGGTAGAAATAAAAGAACAGAGGTTTTAGAACTAGACATATTTGGGTTGGAATCCTATCTCTAACACTTGCTAGATATGCTCACCCCAGACGAATTTCTTTAACACGATGAGCCTCCATTTCTATAAAACAAGAGCACTATCACTAACTTCACTGGGTAGTTGTGAGGTTCAAATCATAATGCACAATGTAGTGATTAAGGGTGATCAGTAAATAAACTCTGAAGTCCTTTCTCCACTTTCTTGCATTTATTAGCTGTGTGACCTAGTCACTTAATTATTTTACACCTCAGTTTTCTCATACAACCAACTCTATGCTATACCTGGAGGAATTAAGAAAATTCATATAATGTCCCAGCACAGTTTCTAGCACATGGATATTATTCAATAATATTACACATAACAAATGTAAAGCACTCAACACAGTGCCTGACACACACAAAAGATATTATTAAACCTTAGTTTTCCTAAACTAAATATCTAAAACTCAGATTCACCCCTGAAAATAAAGATTTTCCAAAAAGGATAAGAAAAAGACTATCTCAAACACTCTGAATTACTAAAGATATTCACAAAAGAAATTCCCGTAAGTTGTATGTAATGGCAACAGCTCTGGACTAAGTTGTATTTTTCTGCTATGAACTTAGATAACTGAAAGAGTCACAAATAGTATCAGGGTCAGGAATGAGCAATACTTAGTTTCAAGACCAGAACTCAGCTCTGCACACCTCCCAAGTTGATGACTTTGAAAGGATCAACATTCTTTGGCTATATAAATACTGGAATTTAAAAAAATTATCAGTCATACTATTTACAGATTCATCTACTATACCACCGTTGGTCATACACATTTCTATGAATGAAATCACTCTAAAGCTGAATTTTCACTTTCTAAAAATAGAGGCTTTGACAAACAAGTTCAACTCAATACAAAAAACGTAAGAGAAGTAAAAAATTCACAGACTGCTTAACAAATTTAAAATATAAGATAGTAAAAACACGTTGATTTCAAAAACATTATAAATACAGGATATATAGCCTGAATCTTACTCTAGTTTCTTTGCCAGAAGTATACAACTTCCTTAACTATATGACTTGTAAGTATTGAATCAACTGATCAATCAAAGGATAATATTAAAATTTTACTAAAACTATAAATGTAGAACCCCGAATCCTTAAGAACCAATGTAAATCAGACTGATCATTTACTAATAATTATAAGACCTTGGGCAATTTTCTAAATCTTTCCAGCCTGTTCCTTAATCTGTAATGTGGACAATAACTGTTTCTACTTCATGAGCTCCGAAGAACTAAATGAGATAACATATGGGGGACATACTTAGCACAATGCCTGGCAAATAATAAGCCCTCAAAATCTTATGGGGCAAAACTTTAGTTGGCAACACTGCAACAAGAAATAATCTCTCCTAATAATATCACTTTGGGAATAGAAAGGAATATGCCCTAAAACATCATGCAAAGTAACAAAATCCATTACAACTGACTCCAGATTTACATCAAAACAAAATCGTATACAAGACAAATATCTAAAATCAAATTTATCATTTAACTTATTTGGGCAAAAATTCTGAGCACATAAAATACCCTTTAAAATTACAATGATGGCCTTAAGTTAAGAGACATGGTTTTTAAAATTGCTTCTAAATCAACTGGAAACACTAAAATTCCACTCTAGTAACCTTTTGTGGGTTTTTTTTTTTTTTGGCAGCCGGCTGGTACCGGGATTAGAACCTTCGACCTTGGTGTTACCACCACCACGTTCTAACCAACTGAACTAACCAGCCAGCCCTCTCTCTGGTAATTTTTTAAAAATAAAATTAAAAAATGAAACATCTCAGGAGATATTACATATTGTATACTAGGAATACAGTTAATTCATTTATATTTCTTAGTAGGGATATATGTAAAGAAAATCAGTCATTTAAACACCAAACATAAACACAAGGTAAGGATTTCTAAGGTAAATGTGCTATTTTCATACCAGAAAAATACAACCAAGAAACAGGTATGATCTCTCTAAAAAAAGAAAGAAAAACACCTCGAATAGATAATTGAAAAAGTCACAAATGGTATCAGTGTCAGCAATGAGCAATACCTAGCTTCAAGACCAGAGCTCAGACATTTCTTAAAGGAACAATCTAACACAAAACTAGTTAAGTGTCAGGGAATCCCTTATTCTCCCACGGGTACTACATAAACGACACAAATCATGGTCTCTGAGTGTCAAGTTTTTCATCAAAAAAAATGGAAATCACACTGGTCCCTTCTCTCACAGGAATATGAGAACACTTATAAATGGACTCAGGTCACCTTGAGAAAAAACCAATTTAGAAATGCAAAGAATTATTACAAATGACAAGTGCTGAAAATGGGGAAAACTTTTGCTTAAAAAATGCACTTTTAAATGATTTTTAAAGGCTATAAAATATCACCAAAGCCAACTCAGCATGCTCAGGATATTAAAATAAGGATCTTCGACTAAACAGTTCAGTATCATGGTTCTATAAAGGTTCCTTCCTAGTAATTTCCTAATCATTTTATGGTAAATAATGTGACAAACAGAATTAAAGTTACATTTCTCTAAAAGGAATTTTAATTTACCTCAGACCTCCCGTTCACTTCATATAAATGGAGATCCCATATGAGTTTAAAATCTTAGAAATAGTTACAAATTATGCTTTTCCAAACAAGCAATAGGAAGGAAAGCTAAATGAAATTATATAAAATTCAAACTCTTAGTTTTAACTTACTCTTAATTATTGCATTTTATTTTGAGAAAGTAAAAATAGCACAATAGGGTATGTCAAAAATCTAACACAGATGAGTTCAAGTGCTTCTACGACAGTTTGATGATGAACTGGTACCAAAAAACTAATTATGTAAGTAGTTTAGGAAGCCTTAGAAAATACATGTTTGAGTTGGGTAGTCTGGCTCCAAATAAAGAAAATTCATGTTTCAATTGGTACAATACTTTTTAAATTTAATAATGATTACTATGCAGAACCCAAACTAAGTTTATTGCTATAGTAAAAACCTTCATTTTTCATCCCTAAAAAGAATCTCAAATAGACAGTTTTTCTTCACATATAATCTTTTTCTTCTTAAAGGTGGACAGCATTATGATTCCTCTCACAGGTTCAAAAATGCTCTCAAATAATTTTAGTAAACAAATTGTTGAATGGCTTTAAAAAGGAAACATCCTAAATAAACTTTTCTAAATACTGAAAATAAGTATTTAATGTTCATCTCTGATTCACTAGACTTTCATTATTTACTTTAAAACTGTTTTCATTTCAAGTAATATAAGTTATTGGTAACTCTACAGACTCAAGAGAAACAATAAACCACACTGTTGAGATTTCACTTAGGTACATGAGAAAATATTTCTCCAAATAATATAACTAGAATTATAAGATTACTGGAACACTTATGATCGTCTCCTTTCTCTGAACTCTCCCCACTCCCCAGCAAAAAAAAGTAATACAAGATTAGCCACTGATGAATATCCCAACCAATACAGAGGAGGTAGGACTAGTTATAATCTTTAGTTGAAGAGAATAACTTTTGTTTCTCTAAGTTATCAAAAATTTAAAGTTCAAATTTAGGTTTTATTTGAGTTTTACACAACGTTTTCTCCTTTAAAAATGACTTAATTTAATTGGTTTGGACCAAATAAAAAATATTTTCAAACTTACTTTAAAGAAATATGTATGCTACCTTAATAAAGTTATCACACAACCTATACTACTAATAAATTACTAAGTATGTAGAATTGAGGAAACAAGTTGAGAAGAACTAATTCACTGTAATTTAATTCCAAAATCCCAAGGGGAAAAAACTACATAAACCAATATCTAACACATGGATTCAAACATCTGCGTAAGGCTCTCCTTAAGTATAAAGCCCTAAAAATAAGTTGCTTCTGCTGATGAAAACTAAGCAAACAGAAGTCTTCTTTTATCTTCTGTAGAAATATGTTTATCTCTTGACATACGTCTCAGTATTTTAATTAAATAAAAGTTGTGAAGACAATTAGAGGAACATATGAGGGCATTTTGAACATTTATAACGAAGCCCTTACACACATAACCCATCCCCCCAAAACCAACCCCCCTGCTTTCTTAAAATGTGAAGTGTCCTTCCCTTCTGCATTCCCTCCTTGGCATTCCCCCCACCCGCGCGCAACACACACCCTCCTCTGTAGGCCTGAGGCCCCGCAGCAAACAGTGTCTAACAGGAGCAGGCAGCACAAAGACAGGAATGGGAGATTAGTGGGAGGGAGGGAGGCCGGGATTGGGGCTCAGCAGGAGCTTCAGGCATTTTAAAATTCAAACTGCTCCCTGACCAATACAAATCACGGACACGCTACGGACTACTACACGGATTTATAGCATTAAAAACATGCCTAGTACGTGACAGCTATATTAACTTCACTCTTTTTAACATTTATCCGTACGTTTGCAGGAAATGTGGAACAGTTTTTTGTAAGCAGAATGCTAAAACTCAAAAGTAACCTCCAGAAAAGTTACTTATACTACAGTGACAACCTTAACTTTAAAAGACAAAATAATAATAATAATAATAATAAAAATAATAATAATAATAATAATAACAATTGAAGCCATGTAACACCCACTAGTAAAACAAGGACTTTGTTGAGCAGTGTTGCTTCATTTTAACCAATGAAAGTTTGCCTTCAGCGAATAGGAAACAAAGTATCAAAATAGTCTAACCTAGGTACATTTCTTTTTCTATGCAATTTGTATGACTGAGGACTTTTAAGTTGGTGTTTCATCCTTACACCAACCTACATTACCAACGCCTCTATAAACAAGCTCTAAACACTTAACTTACTCGCGAACTTGTTAAGCTAGAACTGACATTTTTCTCCAGCATTTACAGATACATTTGACCTATTAAAATGACACCTCTCTCATTACACAGTCAAACATCATGGCACAAACAGCCAATGACAATCTTGGGACCTAAAGAAGATCTGCTCTGACATAAAAGGATGGCACCTTCTACTTTTTATTTTTTATTTTAATTTTATTTTTTTTACTTCTCAAGGGTTTTAAGTAGAACTCAATTTCTATCCTTTCAAAGAGAATTGTTTTTACCCGTATCTCAGCACAATTCTCAGAACATTTAAAATTCTTTATATGCCTGTACATGTTTAGGTCAGCAAGTATCTGAGTGTTTTATATATAGTCGTTTAAAATTGTCCTTACATAACGCAAACAAGTATAAAGTGGCAGAGTAAACCTGTCAAGTACTTTATACTTGCCTTTGAATAAAAAGTCCATGTGCAACACATACACTGTCAAACAACAAGATAAAAGCTCTTTTTGGGGTTAGGGGGAAGATGTGCAGTGTCTACCACAGCATGGTTTTCTGTATTAAAAATTCATGCGGACGATTTAATTATTTTAAAAAGAACATGAGTCTTTATTAACTTTCCAACGTCCAAACAAGTTTTACAAAGAGAAAGAATTACCACTGGATCCGTGTCTGAGTATTTACATTTGTCTCACTAACTGAAACTACTTCCTCCCTTCATGGGGTCACAGGGGGAAGAAGGGGGGTTGTTTGTTTCACTGGGACGTTCCCCACTCCCGGACCGGGAAAGTTGTAAATATGGGGACGATCAGGGCACATTTGCTGTTAGTTGTATTGTTTCCGCCTCCTCACTAGCTACGGCTCCTCTCCCGGGCGAGGCCTGTCACCGACCAGCAGTCGCTCCGCTCAGCCCGGAGCTCTCCTAATCCCCGAGCTCAAGTAGATTCCGCTGGCCCGCGGCCTGCACTCTCCGCTGGGCCTACGCCTCCCCGGCCGCCCGGCAGGAGCCCAGTCCCCGCCACCGGAGCCGGCCGGGAGAGGGTACAAAACCACCGTCACCCAGGGAGGCTGCCACCAGAGAGGAGCGAACTCTAGACTCGACCGTGGAAGACCTGGGGCCGCTAAGGAAACGGCGGGGAGGGGAGCGAGGTGGAGAGACGCTGAGGACCTGGCGCCGCCGCCGCCGCCGCCGAAATAAAGAGTAGGAATTTACCTGGGCGAATCGGCGTCTGAATCCAAGGGGAGGCCGAGGCCGCTGTGGCGAGAGACTATAATCCGGGCCGGGAGGGGGGGTGGCTACGGCTCCTCTTCCGTCTCCTCAGTGCGGGGAACATGTAGAGCCGGGGGGAGACCAGCCGAGAAGACAAATCGCTGCTTCTTCTTCCTCCTCCTCCTCCTTCTCCCACATAGAAACACTCACAAACACCCGACCAGGGGCCCGAGCTACCGGGGGGGCATCGCCGCGGGCCCGGGAACCAATCCTCCTGTCGGCGGGGGCGTCCCTCCCTGCGGCTTGGTGGTGTCGGGTGAGTCGGTACCGACGGAGGGAGGGGGGGGAGGGCGGGGGGAAGGAGCCCTGTGTGTGTCTCTCTCTCGTTCCGTCTCTCCCTCTCAGAACAAAATGCCGACCGGAAGTGCAGCTGCAGGAATGACTCCCTCCGCCGGCGCCAAACACTAACAACCACCCCCTCTTCCCCACTCCACTTCCGCCACCGCCGCCACTGGGGCTCGAGTCCTCCGCCGCGCCGGGACCGGCGGGGCCGGCAGCGGCTCTCCTCTACGATCTTCTCCTCCTCAGGGCGGCTGGAGATGTTGCCTATATTGTCGATCCTGTGGAGCGGCGTTGGCGCTGCGGCACTAGCGGGCCGACTGTCCCCGCTCTGTTTTCCTGGAGGCCGACGGGAGCGGGGCCCGAGTCCTGTGGTGGCCGTGTGCTTGGCGGCGCTCAAGCCTGGACCGGCTCGTTGGCCGCACAGGGCGGCGGCTGGAGACCGCGCGCGCTGCCCCGGCCCGTCGTCTTTAGCTTTAGGGAGCCGAGCTCCGGGCGGCCACGTAGAGGACGCCGGCGATTAGAAGAGGATGGTGCATTTTTTAAAATGGTGTCCCCGCGGCCGGGTGGATGGATGTACCGTACACCTTCTCTCCTTTTGGGAGGCCGGACTTTACGCCTGTCTGTGTGTTATTCCTGCGGAGTAAGAACGCAAGCCTTGGAGGTGAAGACGGCTCCTGGCTGGATTGGATTGGGAACCGTGTTTGTGGTGCATTTATTTCTGGAAATGTGCGATCTCTGCTGGTCTTGCTTTTGGTTGGCGGTGGTTTTGATTCTTCCCTAACAGTCGGGATAAAGACCTGCAGGCGACGCTGTGCGAGCCGGGAGCTGGCCTGCGGCGGCGGACCCCGCTCCGGCGCCCCCCTCTAGGTGTGGGTGGAGCCGAGCGCGCGGAGAGAGCCGTCGACCCGGCCACCGGCGGACTGTGGCGACCGGCGGGCCTGGGGCCAGCGGATTTCAAACGTCGCTTTCCTCTTTACGCTTGAAACACTGAGGCACCGGATAAGGCTGGAGTACAAAATGTGATTATACGTTCAGTACGATGCCTGTAATGTTATTGTAAAACAAGAAGTAACTTCATCGTTCCACACTTCTCTATTGTTTATTTGTGTAAATTAGAAGGGTGCTATTCCTCAGGTAAAAAGTGCAGTAGGTAAGCGGGTTTTACTCAAAACGGACGAAATGTGTTACATTTTAATGAATTCCATTAAGTTAACGTTAATCGTATTGTGTATTTGTGTATGTACCAGTGCGCTATAAGTGGGAAAACTTGCCTAAAGGTTATTCCTTTTGTACCTCAAATCACTCAGGGAACCTAACTATTGTCACCCCTGTGCTCTAGACCCTGCAATGTCTGACCATCTCGACGGGAGTAAAAGCCAAAGCCTTGACCGCAGCCTAAGGCCCTGCGCACTATGGGGGAGGACCTGTCCTGGCACCCTTGCAAGTCGGACTCTGCCCTTGCTAGTCTTTCTGCTAGCCCTTTCCCCAAGTGTCCATAAGGCTTGCTCCCTCACCTTCAGAATTTTGCTCATATGTCACCTCGGTGCTTCCGAGGCCACCCTTTGAAAACTGCAAGTTCCCTGGCCCCCTTCTCATTTTATCCTGTGGTCATTTTACATACATGCATATTACTTGGTTATCTTATTACCTGTCTGTCCCCAGTGGAATGTAAACTCCAAGACAAGAAGTTTTGTTTTTCTCTACTGTTATTATGTCCAGCGCCTAGAATAATGCCACACAGTAGGGGCTTAATATTTCGTTAATGGATGAATGATGATTATAAGGGCCTTGACACCTTGCCGCCCTCCCTTTTCTGAACTCTATACTTTAATATGTACTTATATTTCGTATATACTTAGCATACGCTTATATGCTACAGAGAAGTTTATGAAAGATTGTAAAACTGGAAAAATTATCCAGGGGGAAAAAAATGCATGTTTATTATAGAGTTCTGGAAAAAGAGATTACATACTTCTAGACATCTGAGAGCCCTCCACAACACCAGAAGCACACAAACTAATGGTAATTACTTGTTTTTATGTGACTGTACATGGGCATCCTAGAGGACTGTGCATTACTTTATCATATGATCATATACATACTGGGCCAATTAGCTTTGCTCTCCTGAGTCTCACAAACTGCATTCTTTATCCTGTCTGCCTTCTTTCTTGCAAAATACATGCTATTTTCACTAGAAATACGTGCTATTTTCACTAAATTAAAGTCTGTGAGAATTTGGTTGGCTCAGCCCAAATCCGGCACTACTGGGAAAGTTCATTCAGCAAGTATTTATTTGGGCACTAAATGTGTGCCAGGAGCAGTGATTCAAAAGGTGCGTTTTTCTGTGGCTAGGAGGCTTTATATAAAGGACCACAGATAGCTACTTTGGTTACTACTCAATTATGCTGTCAAGCAAAGCAAATGTTAGATTTATTTTTAGTTTTCTTCTGAAGAAAAGGTTCAGTGAAAGCTGAGGTCAGTCTTAGTGTGGATATTTTAATTCACCACTTAGTTGGCTGTTTATTTGCATTTACTTACTGTATGATAGCACCAGGTATACCAACAAATTAATTGAGAATGATTTTTGAAAACTATATAAAACAAATGTGAGGAATTTTATTTCCTAGGGGCTGGTAAAGTAGGCCTTTTAAGTTAAAATAAGTAAATATATCAGTAAACTAGAAGCTGTGCAATAAGCCTTTGGCTATAATATTATTACAAATTTTCATATTTCACATATTGAATTTTTGGACGAGATAGTCTTGATAAATATCTATAATACAATTAATTAAACATTGTTTAGTAAATCAAATAGTCTGTTCATTATAGGTTTACTCCCAAATCTTAAGAACAGCTTTAAGTAATACAGATGGCTCTGAATGTGTTCTTCACTTAGTTTCAAAATACCAGGACTTCAGTTTGCTTATGGAAACACAATTATCTTTCTATATACTTTCTTAAATATTACTGGTAAACTAGTAATTTTGCATGTCCAAGTAACTGCACTGATAAAATCTATGGTGGAAAGTTTTGGCACTATTGTAGCATTTAATTTAAAATTTTAATTTATAATTAAAATATTTTTTAGTTTCTTCTCTCACTTAAATACTTATTGAGGACTTATTAGGGGCTAATTAGCTTTATGCTAGCAAATATAGTATATACGGGAGTGAATGAAAACATACAAGGCCGCACTGCCTTTGTAGGTTTTAACTTGCATATAGTTTATACCGATTTTTTTCCAGATTATAGAATTAAGGAAATTGTCTCAAAGCATATCAGAATATTTCTCCATCTGTTAATGTTTTACCTGCTTAAATTTAAGTATCTGAGTTGAGATCTTATATAGGATCTATTAATCTAGCATTAGTGTTTTCTTGATATCATTGTCTTTTTTTTTTTTTTTGCTTAATAATTATTTTGCCCAACACCATTGATTTGTTTTGCTTTTACATTTTTTAATCTTTTATGTCCCAAAGCAGTTGACTTACGGTAGCCTTATAATTCATTGTTACATCCTTGACTTGTCAATTTTAGTTTGGGGGGTAGCCCAGTAAACTTTTAATCTGACCTAATATTGCCTCCTTGCTTTAAGGACTGAGTTGCATGACAGTTTTATTTGCCAAGGGTATTCCTGAATATTCCCATATTTTGCGGGGGGGGGGGGTGCCTGGCTTGTATAGGGATCTGAACCCGTGACCTTGGTGCCAATATGTATCCTTAATAAATGAACTGCATCAGATTTAATAAACATTTTTTAGTAGATTTTAAGTATTAACTATCTGTATAGAATGTCATCAGCAGGAATTGGTGCAACTGGCAAATTATGAATTATTATTTTTATCGAAGAATATTTATCTTCAAGATAAATACAATTTACCATAGAATGATAGAAATGGAAAATTTTAGAAAGTCATTTTCTTCTATTTTATGCCTGCCAGTTTATCCTTTGTTAGTGATAACATTATCTCTTATAGGAACAAATTTTTAAAAGGTTAAAAGACAGTGTATATATGTTTTGTAGGTTATTTTAGGACTACCAAAATTCATATTTAGGATAATTAAATTACTTTTAGGGTGACTTTTAAGAAACTGATGAAGAGTTAATTAAGGATGTTGATTTTGAGAGCAGAGCTACAAAATTATCAGATAACTTAGTATGGTGTATAACTTAACTTATAAATTTGGTGAAGGTATTTACTTTGAAAATTTGAAATAGTAGATTTCTGTTTCAAATTTTCAAAGTAAATACCTTCACCAAATTTATGATAGTATTTATGAACCTTAGTCATTTTTATCCATTTTTTAAAAGACTGAAACGAGTTGTTTTTTTCCCCATGGATGCCTTTATTTATCTTGGCCTATTCTGCCCCTTTAAGAACAAGCTTTGTCCTTTCATTACTCCTTCTCATCTATAATTATTAATTTTTTTAATTTCTAGATTTTACTATCCATGCCATTCATTTATAATCCCATGACTTTCCTGTATTGTTTATATTTTTGTGTATGCCTTATGTTCCTAAATCAAAGTGACCAGTTTGATTTTACAAGTTGCCCTGTGCAGTGTAAAAGGTAGAGCCCTCAAAATACGCATTTCTGAAATATGATTTCAATATAAAGTTATTTAAGGTCATAAATCTTCATGAAAGCCTAATCTTCATGGAACCTTACACATGTGCTAGATGTGAACCAGAGAGTTAAACTATGCAAGTATTTTAATACTGAACTAATTTAGAAAAGCATCAGTTAAAAATGATTTTTATCTGTGAAGAAAGAATACAAAACCTATGAAAAACTTAAAACATGTAAAGTAGGTATGAAGGGAGACTCATGATGCTCACTTTAACTGCTGTCGAGTAGGTTAGCATCTGCTCTAGACCAAAACTGTGGGTCATATATCATTATGGGTCATGAAATCAATTTAGTGGATTGTGACTAGCATTTTTTATTTAAACCTGGAAAAGAAGAGAAAATCTAAGAGTATATCACAGATGGTATAGGTGAGTGTTTTTAAATAAACATTTGTTTATGTGTGTATTATGTATGCCGGGTTACCTTGTAAAATATATTTCTTACTGTGGGTTAGAGGCAAAAAAAAAAGTTTTGTTGTTTTTTTTAAAACTACAGTTTAGGTTTTCCTTTACTTTCCCCCTTAGAAAGTGGAAAAAAGGCATGTTAGAAAGATCTAACTGCCTATGAAATAGTACAGAATTTTAGAGGAGGATCTAGGATATTTTAGAGGAGATTTGATACTGGTTTCAGAAAGGTGATCTTAAGGTAAAGAGTAGGAAATAAAGTATGTGGTTGGTAGAAATGTCAAATATAATAAAAGTTGTAAGAAGGAGTTATGTTCTTAGTGAACCTACATTGGATGTGTTTAGATCTATGATTATTATTGATCTGTCGTAGCACATTTTTAATCTAAAATGTCCAATACAGCAAAATTATAAATGTGAGGCAAAAGATATGTTTGTATCTATTTTTCCCTACCTTCCCTTTAATCTTAAAACAATTGTTTATTAATTAGTCATAGGAGAGCAAAGCAAATTGCTATCTTTCACAGAGTAATTATCATAAGAACAAGTTATTCCTTGAAGATGACAGAAACTCCGTTCCTCTCCAAAAAATAACATAAACTTTCAATAAGGTTTTTCTCTCTAGCCAAAGTAAATAAAGAATAATTTCTTAACTTAAAGTAAATAGTTAACTCTCATTTGTCACCCAACTCATTCTGTATATTTAAATAAATGTACTTAAAATTTTGTACAGAATTTAAAAGGTGGAAGCTTAAGGAGGGAATTGTGTATAGAAAAGTCAGGCATTATTTTGTATAACTGGATGAAAAGTATCTAACCAAAAAAAGAAAATAAGATGAGGACTATGTTATTTTGAAATGTTTTAATAAAATTTAAACATTTTATTAAAATTTTAAAATTTCATTACTGTTGCACCTTATTTGCTATGTGTAGATTTCAGTACTGTAATATTGGCAAGTCTATGTAAAAAGAGCATTGATAAAAATTCTGTTTTTCAGACATGTGATGCCAGGCCCCTTTCACTTATAGATAAGTAAGGCCTAGGCTAGTTAAAATCTTAAGTAAACACAAATTTTACTAGAGAATTAACATAAGAATCTAACTCAATTACTGAACCAAAGCTTATTCAGCCCAAATATTTCACAAATGCAGTACATACCCTATTGAACCAAGAAGAATTATATTACTAACCAGCAGAGGGAGCTAAGTCAGTCTTGAAAGGTGGGTGTATAAAGGAAGACCACATGACTTTCTGTTTTGAATTTAACTGTTGTGGCAGCTGTTCTCTTTTTAAGTTTAGTTTCCCAAAAGCCATGCAAAAAGGAAGAAAGGCTACCAATGTATCAAATGTAGATAGGATGACAATTATAACTCAAAATTACCTTGCAGGAAGTAAGTTGAAAGAAAGCATCTTATACTTCTGTTCAAATTAAGGACAGCCCAAATAAGAATATTTGGCATAAAAGAGAGAATTCTTTTAAAACTAGATGTTAAAAATTGAGCAAGTAAAATGTGCAAACATTAAGATGTCAATTTTCTTTCTACTGCAAGTGGTGAAACTTAGGTGAATCAGAACAAACCAATGATAAGCTTAACCATTAATCAGAGGAAATTCAAGTAGCAATATAAAAATAGAAATGTCTCAATTATGACCTCAAATGGAAAAGTATAGAAAACAGTTCCTTGGAGCCATGATGAATTGCTAGTCAGATGTAACAGAGAACATTTATTAGTAATTCCATTTTTATTTAAAGCTGAAATTCAGTTCTACATAGGCTCATTTTTAAATTATAAAGTTGGCACAAATAAGTAGATTGATCTTATGTTAAATTTATAAACACCTAATCTAAGAAACAAGGGATAAATTTTAATAGAAAGTTATTACAGTGAAGTAATGTAATAAGGAAATAATAACTTTAAAAACAGAGAAGAAAATTGTTTCCAATACCCTTTATAAACAACAAAGAAAGTACCTGTTTTATGAGATGTTTGGAGGAATACAGTAGCTAAATGATTACTATCAGCTTATTTGATATCTTCAAAGAACCTCAAAATACCTGATAGGATGGATGCATACTGAATGAATAGATGTAAACTATGTACTATTATTTGAAGTAAAACTAAGAGCTGGGTGTTAGTTAACTGCATTTAAAGTAAAAAATGTAAAGACCCAAACATTTTTAGTTAAATAATAAGCTGAATTATGCTAGTCTAGCTACTTACTCATTACAAGGTTTGCGGAAACATATTGGCCAAAGCATAGAAAGATAGTCAATTCAGGCTAGTTTTAGCCATATGTACCTTTACTCATGTGTTTATTCATTCTAAAAATATACTTTTTGAGCACTTATTATCTGCATAGGATGTGGAGCATGATCTTCATTATGAACTAGACAAAATTATTAAACATTGTTGAAAGATTTAATTTCATTGATATTTGAACAGTCATATAAATTCAATATGCAATTGCTGACTCCAAGAAAATGGTACTTAGAAGCAAATCATTTAATATTGAGTATTAGAAGATTAGAAGTATTAGATTGTAAACCTCTTGAAGGTCAGTTCTTTTATAATTCTATGTTGTAATATACTGACAATACTTTATATATTGGCATCTGGTGTCAGGTCAGTTAATCAAGGCAGTGATATCCAAGATGTAAAATTCATCTGATATCAGTCCTAGAGACATTTTAATGCCCAAAAAGCAATGCAACCAGTATTACTACTTCTAATTATGTGCATTCTTTACACACAAGTTGTGATGAACACGGACTATTACAATTATATAAACAACCTGACCTGTAGATTTTTATCTCTTAAAATTTGTTAATGTTTTCACCCATGAAAAATAGCTTATGACCTTTTAAAAATTATATTAATAAAGTGGTAATAGCTTTACCATGAACCATTTCCTTATTGATAAGCATAATAATGGACTAACTCATATCAAAGTCCAATAACAATGATTAACTTTGTCACCAAAGTCAACGTTTCAATAAGTAGTATATTTCTGTTTTATTTAGTTTTTATTTAATACTCTAAGACACTAACTGTAACTATAAACTCAAAACCAACAAAGGAAGGAAAGAAAATAGCTCATACCTTGTCTTATTCCATACTAAGGAATGGTGACAGATTAGGAAAAGCATCAAGAAAATGACTTCCAGTGAACAAAATCAGGTTTGAGTAAAGAATTTCTCTCTTCCTAAAAATTTAAATAGAAAAGTTTAGTCAGGAATTTATACCTACACACAAATACTGTTTTAACATTGTTCTTCAGACAGTTGAGATATTTCATTTTCTCTTTGAAAAAACAGCACCCAAATCCAGATTTCTTTGTGTTCATGTTTCTGATTTATCAGCTTCTTTTTGTCTTACATCGTTGAGTTCTGTCCCGCTTCTAAAGCACCTCTGATTTAGCTTTCTCGGTATTGCTTTCTTCCTAATTCTAACATCAATATTCATTAGCTTTGTCCAATACATTCAAATGATTCCTCATGATCATACTTAGGCAAACTATGTAACTTTTGCTTGATGTAAAGGGAAACAGCTTACATTATGAATTTAGAAGAGTTATAGTAGTACTTGAGAATATATATGCAAAAGTATTTAATTTAAAGAACTTATTGCACATCTTACAGGCTTTCTGTAAAAATGGTTGAATGTTCATTTCGGGTTTTTTAAATCAAATCATTTAGAATTAATAATGCCTTATTTTTAATCTTGTTTATGTTAAATCTTTTGGGTTATAATTCTCCCTACAATATTGCTGTAAAAACATCATAGTTGTGAAGTGCCGCTCTTTAAGAGATATCAGAAAAGTGGTCAGAAAACTATTCTGACTATGCTGTAACAATTATATTCAATATGATAAAAGTTAAGTATGTTTGTGAATAAATAAGCCTCTAATTCTCTATACTTTTAGGAATATTATTGTATTCTAAGAGTACCAGAAGAATATGTGCTACTTAAATAAATTTGAATTTATATATCCAAAGTTGGCAGATAAGTTGTTCTTGACTTAAGAATAGATAACGTTTTTATTACTATAAATTACAGATCCTTCATTCAACAAGCATGTGCCCAGCACTTATGTACTGAAAACAGTGAATATAAAATGGATAACCTGGTCCCTTTCCTCATACAGCTCACAGCCCAGAAGACGACAAGATGAAATATATTTAAAATAGTGAGATAAATAAATTACAATCAGTTGTATCAAAAGTGCTATGAAAGTACAAAAGACACCAAAAACTTTTTTTTGAAAAAAGTTTTACATGGAGGTGAACTTTGAACACTGGCGAAGGATACATAATTGTCCACACAGATACGAGGGAGACAAGCAGGAAGATCAGCCATTCCGAAGAGAGGAGGAACATATGAAAAGACACAGGTTTATGAGAAAGTTTTTGTATTTCATAATCTGAAAATCAGTATGGCTAGGCTGCAGATTAGGTAAGGAAGTACGTATTACATTAAAAAAAAAGATAATTAATGAAGATGGGGGTGAACCTGGAAATTTCATACAATTTAGAAACGTGTATCCAGCCGTAAAAATGTTTGTACTCTTTGATATAGTACTTTCTCATCTGGACTCTTGATGTGGCTATATAGCTTTTGTAATTTCAATTAAAACAGAGAGAAGCTTAGGCAACTGAATGAAGGAAGCATGAAATATGAGAGAGGCTGGAGAAAGGTGAATCTATTAAAAAGCCAATATAATTGTGTGAGTGAGATATGAGAGCTGGGCTGTGGCAGCATGGCTGAAGTGGAAAGGGTGGATTTGAAAGATAAAGTAGAATTAAGGACCTGTTGAACCAATGAATATGTAAGGTAAGAGAAAGGATGCAGGGAGAAGGTCAAGTATTACTGACAATTCAGGCTTAGTTCTCTAGATGGACACGGGTGCCATTAAGTATGTTAGAGATACAGGAGGAAGTATAGGCTTAGAGCAGAAGAGAGTAAGAATAAATTTGGTTTTCGGTAAGTTAAATATGAAATGCCTGTTAGACTCCCATTTAAGATGTCTGGTTAGGCAATTGGAAATATGTGTGAATACTTAGGAAACAAAGCTAGATATAAAGATAAGATAGTCATCTTCATATAGGTGATAGTTGAAGCCAGAGTTGAACCCAGGGAGAATTTATAAAATGAGAAACAGCCAAAGAATTATAAGGACCACTAAGGAAAAAGCAAACTACCAAAGTTTGCTTGGTTTAATAATCTACCATTTTCCTCCTAAAACATTTGAGAAGAACCCTTTTATTTACAAGACATATTAGTCAAATATAACAGATGCTGGACTTTAAAATTAATAACCTATCAAATTTTATATTATCTAATTCTAGAAGTTATTCAATTACTATGTCTTTCTTCTGCATTTTGCTTGAAAATGGGAGACAAGGAAAAAAAGAGGTTGATTTCCTAAGAGGATAAGAGAAAAGATTAATGAATTTTCATTTTTAAGCAGCAAATTCTTAACATTAAATAATACTTTCAACTCAGACCTAGAAAGTTTAGCTACAGCTTCCAAATGTTCTAACTAGTTTGTCTGTTCTAGCCCCAAGGTTGTCACTCCACTCCAATCCACACTTCTGGCTGCCTATTCCTGCTGCTTCAATTGTATCACTCTTAAATCACTGTTTCGTTCTTCACCAACCCTCTCAGAATATCTCTCCAATCACCATTGATTTCCACTGTCCCTACACATTTTGGTTCCCTTAAATCAAGGACAATATCTTAGTCTTGATTTTTCCTGTCGCCTAATGTAAGACAAACTAGCATGACAGGGTGGGAGTGAAGATTATGTCATATTTCAGAGGTGTCCATGTTTTTCAGTAGTGAATCACAGCAATCAGAAATCCATATGTCTGTGAGCCACATCTATTTTAACCCATAAGAATAATGGAATGCGCTACTAGTTATTTAAAAGTATTTAGTTTTAGACTATTAACAAAGCAGTGTCCAAATAATTTGAACATCTTTATTCATATAAGGGTGCAAAACTATGTACCAAGTACTAGTCTTCAATTAATTTTGTAGTCAATGAGAATACTTACATATGACAGATCAAACTTTGCTTAAAAATCAAAGGCTGTTGTTCAGCAATGGGGTTGGCACAACTGGAAAGCCACATGAAAAAGACTGGGACTGTTACCTCACACTATTTCCAAAAATTAACTTAAAATGGATCCATGACCTAAATGTAAGAGCAAAGACTGTAAAACTCTCGGAAGAAAACATGGGGGTAAATTTTTATAACCTGGCATTTAATGAAGGATTCTTCGATATTACACTGAAAGCACCAGCTTTTGAAAAAAGCAAAACAATACCCCCCAAAACCCTACATATTAGAATTCATCAAAAATGTAAAACTTTGTGCTTCAAAGGACACCATCAAGTAAGTGAAAAAACATTCACAGAATGGGAAAAAATATTTTCAAATCATATATCTGACAGTGAATCTATGTAAAACAAAAACCTCAAACTAAATAATAGAATAACAATAACTCAATTTAAAAAGTGGCCAAAGAACCTGAATAGACTTTGCTCCAAAGAAGAAATACAAATGGCCAATAAGCACATGAAAAGATGCTTGACATCATTAGTCATCAGAGAAATGCAAATAAAATCCAAAAAATACCACATCATTCCCACTACAATTGCTAGAATAAAAAAAGTTGGATGACAACAAATATTGGCAAGATAAGGAGAAACTGGAACTCTTACACACTGCTGATAGGAATGTTAAATGATGCAGCCACTTTGGAAAACAGTCTGGCAGTTCCTCAAATGATTAAACATCTAGTTACCAAATGATCCAGCCATGCTACTCCTAGGTATATACCCAAGAGAAATGAAAACATGTCCACACAGAAATCTGTACACAAATGTTTATAGTAGAATTGTTCAGAATCGCCAAAAGGAGAAAACAACTCAAATGTCCATCAACTGCAAAATGCATAAACAAAATATGTCAGTTCGATGATATATTATTTGGCCATAAAAAGGAATGAAGTACTGATACAGGCTGCAATATGAATGCATCCTGAAATCATTATGTTAAGTGAGAGAAGACTGTCACAAAAGAATATATGCTATATGATTTTAATCATATGAATGGAATAGGAAGCCCTATACAGATAGAAAGTACATTAGTAGTTGTTTAAAGCTGGTAGTGGACAGGGGGGATAGCTAAAGGGTACAGGGTTTCTTTTTGAGGTGATGAAAATGTTCTAAAATTGACTGTAGTGAATATTGCACACACCTGTGAGTATACTAAAAACCATTGAATTGTACACTTTAAATGGGTGAATTGTATGGTATGTAAATTCTATCTCAATAATGCTGTTTTTTAAAAAAACAGGGACTATATATACACAAGGCCCATCTCAATTCCCATTCCAGGTCTACATTCCTGAAAGTGGCCCTTAGATTTGATTTTCATAGTTTCCAGAAAAAGAATATACATTAACAGAATTGGGAGACTAAGATATTGCAAGAATTTAGCCACAGAGCCAGAAACTTCAGAATAGTAATACTCGTATGTGAGGCATATTATTTATCTTAAAGATTCCAGGGATACTATGGGTTCTTGATGGGCATAGTTTGTTTCATTTCAATCAGTTCCTCTTGTAGCAGAGCCTGTTAACAAGGCAGATGCTTAGAAAATTCAAACACATCACTCTAAAGTCAGCTGCAGAGACTTAAAGTGTAATTCATGCTAATGAAAACTTGTGAATTTCCTTTTGAATTCAGGTTTTATTTCTAACAAATAGCACAGCAGTTCTTCAAATTCTGATTCCATTTGGCACAGGACAGTTCTGATATGGGACATGCATACACACTCCAAGTTACACCTACCAACACTCATGCTCTGGTTTGAATATTAATAACTACAATTCCTTCACAAACTCATCAGTTCTCTTATTCTTTTCTCTGCTATCTTAAGTTCAGTGAATTCATATATCTTGCTCACAACATCAAACAGAAAATGTAATCACATTAGCTATTCTGGCTCAAAGTTGGGTCCCTTTAATTACCAAAAGTTTTAGATCTGAGGTAGCACCAGTGTAGCTCTCTCCAACAAGTTTCCACAAGCTAGATATCTTACTGCCCTAAAATAAACTAAATACATTACATTTAGAAAAGCACGACAACAACAAAAAACTTAGAATAGTCTTAACCAGAAACATGTGGCATCTGTATAAAGAAATGTGTAAAACTTTAGACTGAGAGCTATAAAAAACTGGAAGAACTGTTTTCAAAGTAATTTAAAGGTTTTTTTTGGGGGGGGCGGGTTTAGAAGTTGAGAAAGGATTCTAAAATTCATATAGAATAATAGGTGAAAGCAGACAAAGATATCTTTTAAAGGAACAGTGATGGGTGGAGGGGATTAGTCTCTCTAAATATCAAAACATATTGTAAAGCTAAAATAATTGCCATAGGAATTCACAAACAAATGGAAGAAACTCCAGTATGTCATAAGCCAAAGAGGAGGTACAGACTATTTAACATGTGATGGGAAGTGGCTTTTTGAAAATCCAGTTTTGTTCAAGCCAGAAACCTAAAAGATTTCCTGTAACCTCTCTCTCCAATGTCCCTGTACCCCAACCATTTTATTTATTTATTTATTTTCTTAATTTTATTTTGTTGATATACAATGTGGTTGATTATTGTGGCCCATTACCGAAAACTCCCTCCCTCCTCCCTCTCCCCCCTCCCACCCAACAATGTCCTTTCTGTTTGCTTGTCGTATCAACTTCAAGGAATTGTAGTTGTTATGTCTTCTTCCCCCGCCCCTCGGTTTTTGTGTGTATGTGTGTGTGTGTGTGTGTGTGTGAATTTATTTATTTATTTTTAGCTCCCACCAATAAGTGAGAACATGTGGTATTTCTCTTTCTGTGCCTGACTCGTTTCACTTAATATAATTCTCTCAAGGTCCATCCATGTTGGACCTTCGATGGCAGTATTTCATTCGTTTTTATAGCTGAGTAGTATTCCATTGTGTAGATATACCACATTTTCCGTATCCACTCATCCGATGATGGACATTTGGGCTGGTTCCAACTCTTGGCTATTGTAAAGAGTGCTGCAATGAACATTGGGGAACAGGTATACCTTCGACTTGATGATTTCCATTCCTCTGGGTATATTCCCAGCAGTGGGATAGCTGGGTCATATGGCAGATCTATCTGCAATTGTTTGAGGAACCTCCATACCATTTTCCATAGAGACTGCACCATTTTGCAGTCCCACCAACAATGTATGAGAGTTCCTTTTTCTCCGCAACCTCGCCAGCATTTATCGTTCAGAGTCTTTTGGATTTTAGCCATCCTAACTGGGGTTAGATGGTATCTCAGTGTGGTTTTGATTTGCATTTCCCGGATGCTGAGTGATGTTGAGCATTTTTTCATATGTCTGTTGGCCATTTGTATATCTTCCTTAGAGAAATGCCTACTTAGCTCTTTTGCCCATTTTTTAATTGAGTTGCTTGTTTTTTTCTTGTAAAGTTGTTAGAGTTCCTTGTATATTCTGGATATTAATCCTTTGTCAGATGTATATTTTGCAAATATTTTCTCCCACTCTGTTGGTTGTCTTTTAACTGTTAATTGTTTCTTTTGCTGTGCAGAAGCACTTTAGTTTGATATAATCCCAATTGTTTATTTTTCCTTTGGTTGCCCGTGCTTTTGGGGTCATATTCATGAAGTCTGTGTCCAGTCCTATTTCCTGAAGTGTCTCTCTTATGTTTTCTTTAAAAAGTTTTATTATTTCAGGGTGTATGTTTAATTCTTTAATCCATTTTGAGTTGATTTTAGTGAATGGTGAAAGGTATGGGTCTAGTTTCATTCTCCTGCATATTGATATCCAGTTCTCCCAGCACCATTTGCTAAAGAGGCAGTCTCTTCCCCAGTGTATAGGCTTCGTGCCTTTGTCAAAGATCAGATGGTTGTAGGTGTGTGGGTTGATTTCTGGATTCTCTATTCTATTCCATTGATCAGTGTGTCTGTTTTTATGCCAGTACCATACTGTTTTGGTTATTATAGCTTTGTAGTATAGCTTAAAGTCAGGTAGTGTTATGCCTATAGCTTTATTTGTTTTGCTCAGCATTGCTTTGGCTATGCGTGGTCTTTTGTTATTCCATATAAATGTCTGGATAGTTTTTTCCATCTCTGAGAAAAATGTAATTGGAATTTTGATGGGGAGTGCATTGAATTTGTATATCACTTTGGGTAGTATGGACATTTTCACTATGTTGATTCTTCCAATCCAAGAGCATGGGATATCTTTCCGTCTTCTTGTATCCTCTCTAATTTCTCTCAGCAGTGGTTTGTAGTTCTCATTATAGAGATTTTTCACATCCTTGGTTAACTCAATTCCTAAGTATTTTATTTTTTTGGTGGCTATTGTAAATGGGCAGGCTTTCTTGATTTCTCGTTCTGCATGTTCACTATTGGAGAAAAGAAATGCTACTGATTTTTGTGTGTTGATTTTGTATCCTGCTACTTTGCTGAAGTCCTTTATCATCTCCAAGAGTTTTTTTGTAGAGGCTTTAGGCTGTTCGATATATAGGATCATGTCATCTGCATACAGGGACAGTTTGACTTCATCTTTTCCAATCTGGATGCCCTTTACTTCCTTCTCTTCTCTGATTGCTCTGGCTAGTACTTCCAACACTATGTTGAATAGGAGTGGTGAGAGTGGGCATCCTTGTCTAGTTCCTGTTCTTAAAGGAAAAGCTTCCAGCTTTTCTCCATTCAGGATGATATTGGCGGTGGGTTTATCATATGTGGCTTTAATTATGTTGAGATACTTTCCCTCTATACCTAACTTATAGAGGGTCTTTGTCATGAATGAGTGCTGTACTTTATCAAATGCTTTTTCAGCATCTATAGAGATGATCATATGGTCCTTGTGTTTGATTTTATTAATATGGTGTATCACATTTATTGATTTGCGTATGTTGAACCAACCTTGCATCCCTGGGATGAATCCCACTTGATCGTGGTGAATAATTTTACATATGTGTTGCTGTATTCTGTTTGCTAGTATTTTATTGAGGATTTTTGCATCTGTATTCATCAAGGTTATCGGCCTGTAGTTTTCTTTTTTTTTCTTATATCTTTACCTGGTTTTGGTATCAGGATGATGTTTGCTTCATAGAAACAGTTGGAGAGATTTGCGTCTGTTTCAATCTTTTGAAATAGTTTGTAAAGAATCGGTGTCAATTCTTCTTTGAATGTTTGGTAAAATTCTGCTGTGAATCCATCTGGTCCTGGGCTTTTCTTTGTTGGGAGCTTTCTGATAACAGCTTCAATCTCCTTTATTGTTATTGGTCTGTTCAGATTTTCTACATCTTCATGGCTCAGTTTTGGGAGCTTGGGTGTGTCCAGAAATTTATCCATTTCCTCCAGATTTTCAAACTTGTTGGTGTATAGTTGTTTATAGTAGTCTCGAATGATTCCTTGTATTTCAGATGAATCAGTTGTAATATCACCTTTTTCATTTCTAATTTTTGTTATTTGAATCTTCTCTCTTCTTTTTTTTTTGTTAGCCATGCTAATGGTTTGTCAATTTTATTTATCTTTTCAAAAACCCAACTTTTTGATTCATTGATCTTTTGTATTGTTTTTTGGGTTTCAATTTCATTCAGTTCTGCTCTAATCTTAATGATTTCTTTCCGTCTGCTAACTTTAGGTTTGGATTGTTCTTGTTTTTCTAGATCTTTAAGGTGAAGTGTTAGGTTGTTTACTTGCCATCTTTCCATTCTTCTGAGGTGAGCATTTAATGCAATAAATTTCCCCCTTAATACTGCTTTTGCAGTATCCCACAGGTTTTGGTATGATGTATCATTCTTTTCATTAGTTTCAATATATTTTTTGATTTCCTGCTTGATTTCTTCTTGGACCCATATGTCATTAAGTAGAATGCTGTTTAATTTCCATGTGTTTGTATAGTTTCCAGAATTTCATTTGTTATTGATTTCTAATTTTAATCCATTGTCGTCTGAGAAAATACATGGGATAATTCCAATTTTTTTGAATTTGTTGAGACTTGATTTGTGACCTAATATGTGATCTATCCTGGAGAATGATCCATGTGCTGATGAGAAGAATGAATATTCTGAGGTTGTTGGATGGAATGTTCTGTAGATATCTGCCAATTCCAATTGGTCTAGAGTATTGTTTTGATCTTGTGTTTCTCTACTGATTCTTTGCCTAGATGATCTGTCCAATATTGACAGTGGGGTGTTCAGGTCCCCTGCTATTATGATATTAGTGTCTATTTCCTTCTTTAGGTGTAAAAGAGTTTGTTTTATAAATCTGGCTGCTCCAACATTGGGTGTGTACATATTTATGATTGTTATGTCTTCTTGATGGATCAGTCCTTTTATCATTATGTAGTGTCCCTCTTTGTCTCTTTTTATGGTTTTTAGCTTAAAGTCTACTTTGTCAGATATAAGAATAGCTACTCCAGCTCATTTTTCTTTTCTGTTTGCATGGTAAATCTTTTTCCATCCTTTCACTCTTAGTCTATGTGAGTCTTTATGGGTGAGGTGGGTCTCTTGAAGGCAGCATATAGTTGGGTCCTCCTTTTTAATCCAGTCAGCCAGTCTGTGTCTTTTAATTGTACCCCACCCGTTTAAATCAATCACCAAATCTTATTCATCTTGTCTTCTAAATATCTGTAGAATCCATTTCTCTCTGTCTCCAGCAACACCAACTTAGTCATCAGTTAATTTCTCACCTTTATTACTGTAATACTTATTACTAGGCTTCTGGCATCCACAAAAGACACCCCCCCCCTCCAACTCTTTCTCCTGCTGCCACTGTGATCTTTTCAAAGCATAAATTTGATCATGTAAGCCTACTGCTTAAAACCATTACATGGTTCTTATTACTCCCAAGATAAAGATTAAAAATCCAAATATGTCACAAGGCTCTGGGTAGTATGTACTTACCTTCCTCTCTAGCCTCATCTCATATTAATCTCCATGTTGAGGTACATGTGCCAGCCACTCTGGCACTCTTTCCATTGCTTTGAAGGATACCATGCTCACTCTTGCCAAGGAACCCCCAATTCCTTTCCTTTAGGGCACTTAGTTTATATTTATATAGTATTAGTGTGATTATTTGATTTCTGTCTGTCTTTACTCCATAAACTGTAAAGTCCACTACAGCAGGGACCATGTCTGGATTGCCAACACCTAACAGAATATGTGCTTGATAAATATTCACTGAATGGAAAATAAATTAGATTATTACATTACATTCACTAAAATAAATTACAGATGAAATTCTAAATTTAAAATGTAAAAATAAAATGAATCTACTATTTAAAATTATAGGTTATTTATGTAAATTAACAGCACAGGATACAGACTATTTATTTATTTTTTTATTATTGGTTATGGATATTCATGGAGTACAAACCCGATTGTCACCACTCATGCCCAAGATGTGATGGCCAGATCCATACTGTCAATATGACCATTACCACAAATTGTGATTATACCCCATGTCCCCGACCCAAGTATCCCTGACTTCCTTCCACATCCCCCTTTCCCCCGCTCCACTTTGTATCCCTATGTATGTTCTCTACCTCTGCAAGTCCAGCACACCACTATGGTCTTTCTTTCCTTCCTTCTTTCTCTCTTAGCTCCCACTTATGAGTGAAGACATGCAGTATTTTTCCTTCTGTGCTTTGCTCATTTCACTGAACATAAGTTTCTCCAAGCTCAACCATGTTGTTGGGAATGGGAGAATTTCATCTTTTTTTATGGCAGAGTAGTATTCCATGGTGAATATACAATGACATATTCTTTATCTGATCATCCATCGAAGGACATTTAGGTTGGTTCCATATCTTGGCTATTGTGAACTGAGCTGTGATGCATATGGGAGTGCAGGTATCCCTTCAACATGATGATTTCCATTCCTTTGGGTATATACCCAGAAGTGGGATTGCTGGATCATATGGAAGACCTATCTGTAGTTGTTTGAGAAACCTCCATACTGTTTTCCATAGTAGTTGTATTAATTTACAGTCCCACCAACAGTGTAGGAGCATTCCTTTCTCTCCACATCCTCGCCAGCATTTATTCACCATCTTTTTTATTATAACCAGTCTAAGTAGGGTGAGGTGATATCTTAATGTGGTTTTAATTTGCATTTCCCTGATGATCAAACGGACTTTTGAAACAAATATTTTGGAGGAACTTATAGAAAAACGATGTACTAATAATATCAAAGAAATAAAACACAAATGTCTACCAATTGAACATTTGTTTTTCAAAATATATATCATGTTTTTAAAAATATATATCATGTTAGAAAGAAGACCACCAAAACGTTATTTCTGAAAGGTGAGCTTAAAACAAATTAATTTTCTTCTTCATACTTCCCTTTTTTTATCCAAACTTTTTATATTTGATCAAGAACAACTACTCAAAAGATACATACTTTTAATGTTATTAAAGAATTACTCTGAAATATTGCTGAGTCAAGAGAAACCGTTTTATCAAACATTCATGAGATGGAAAATTTCCATGCGTTATAATCTATTAAGAACCTAAAAGGGATTAAAAATTATCCAGTTCATTTTATTAGTCTAAAATAATACTGAAAATTCTTAAAATGAAACCAAAAAATCTAACCAAAAAATTCTTAAAATGGAAACTAAAGGAAATCCCTAAATACTAAAAAGCATAATTCATTCAATAGTTAATTTAAGGAACACACTATGATAATTATGTTCATAACAGGACTGCAAATATGTGGACCCACTGATATAATATGTATTATGACATCATATCAATCAGTGAAATCAGAAAACACATATGATCATCTTAACAGATGTCCAAAAGCTGTTCAACATCCATCCCGTGTAAAATCTCTTAGTATAAAGACAGTAGGATGGAAAATTATTCAATAAATGGTGCTGTGAAAACAGACTGGACATTAATCTATTTAATGTCTGACTCATCACCTACCAAATCCCATATAGTTTAAAGAGTTAGAGTTAAAAATCAAGCTGTACAAATTTAGAAGAAAACATGAGATTTACACGAAATTTTTGAATGAATAGGGATTTCAAAGCTTAAAAAAGCATAAAAATATAACAAAATATTTATAAAAATACAAATTGTTATAATAGTCACAATTATAGGACAAAGAATTCAGCATTTCTTGGACTAATGATCAAATATGACCTAAATTCTAAATGGAAAATTTGTTCTAGTGGGATAAGCTAAACAGACTATTATAATAGGTGGTAAATCAGAGATTCTCTTCACTTGTTCTCTAGTCTGTGTAGGACTTAATATATATTAATATACATTAATATATTTTGCTTTTTAAAAAAATGTATCTGAGTCCCTAACTCTTGTAGTTTCAGCAGCAACAGAGTGCTTGGCTAGGAACTCTATAAATGTTTATTGAATAAATGGCACCCCAAATGTTCATATTTCAATTAAAAATTAAGGATTTCTGGTTTTTATTTTTCTCTCATATCAAGGAAGAAATAACCTACAGCTTGGAATAAAATCCAGGGATAAAATCCACGGACTGTAAATTGAGACAGGATTTACTGACATTACACATTTTGGCAAATCATTAACTTTTTTGTGAACAAGTTGGCAACATGATATTGTCTATACCAAATCTATTTTAACAAGAATTAACTCGACCGAGTCACTACACCACCATTTCCCAAATTATTTCCCAGAACATTAGTCTTTCAAAATGATCCAGAAATAAAGAATTCTTTGACCATATTTCCCTCTCGAAAATTTATCATGCATATCAACACATAAAAGGCTCTGAAAAGTTCCTCAATAATAAAATCTGTTAAATTTTGTTTAACACAATATATTTGATCATGAAATCCTTTATTACAAAACTTCTATTAATATCTGCAGAAGTGCTTTTCTGTGAAAAACCACATTACCTAATTCAAAATTGAACTAATAATTGTTCAAATATTTTAGACATGGAGTGAATAGAAATTGCTCAAAACTTGTTTTCTAACTAAACTAAATAGGCCCTCATAGTTAAAATAGGCCCATTTTCTCTTAACTACATGTTCTTTGAGCTTATATTCTTTGATTTTTTGATATACAAATAAGCTTATATTTTATGTCAACACACTTAAGATTTACCTTTATCTTTTCAATAATTTTAACAATTTAAACCTATAAGTTTTAAAAAACTTGTGCAAATACAGATAATTTATTCAGGTAAAATCAACAAGATTTTTAAAAAATATGAAGTGGTGGGATTTATATGGAAGAAGAAATACAGTATTGCAAGAATCGATCAAGTTTTAGCCTATTTTCATAAAATAGAGGCAAATTTTACATCCTGAAATGTTATTTTATTTTTACGTCTAGCTTTGCTGTTAATTTAAAATTCCATTTCTATGTAAAATATAGAATTTCATCAAACACAAATTTTGAAATTTCAGATTTAAATAAATAATTGATAGGACTTGGGATGATAATCAGGAGTCTTAGCACCTAATCAGAAATCTACCTGTGCTAGAAGAGTAGAACATTCCAATGTAAAAGGAGTTATCTGAGTAATTTTAAGTTATTATGTTAATTTTAATTATAACTTGTTGTTATAATAAGTATATTAAATTATTTTGAATTTCTTCTTTTTTGCCTATGTGTACTTTCTAACTTTTCTGCAATAAATATAGATCGCATTGGGATGATAAGGAAAAAATTACAAGTTTTCATTTGAAAAAAATCTGTTGAGGATAAAGCAAAATAGAAAGGCTGCAAACATTTGAGGAAAAGAGAGCAAGGCTGGCTATAAACCAAATTGTGAAAAAGGCAGTTTATCTCCAGTGCTCACCCCTCCTCCATCCTATTAATTTTTTTCTTTCTCCAGTTACTCCATGCCCTGATGCTTAACCCAAATAACTAATCAACTCCATTCCGTCTTGCCACCATCATCTCAGTCTGGCCCCTCAGGAGTATAACTATTCAGTGCTCTTTTCCCCAGTCTGACACTCCCTCTTCTGCTACCTCCTAATTGATAAATGAACTCTGACCAATTACTAATTTTCTTCCAATTAGATTATTACCCCTGATATAAGAAACCAATTCAGAGTAGAGTGAAAAGTAGATTGACAAGAGTCACAAAGAAAAAAAAAAGACTTTGCAAAATCATCTGGATAAAAGGAAAGATCTGGACAGAACTAGAACAGTAGTATCACTGCTCTTAATCACCTTTGAAGAAGGTTTCACCAGTTTCCCAGTAAGAAGTAATTCAGGTTAACATCAAAACCACATTCTATATTATTCGTATTTTCCATATTTACAGATACATATGTTAACTATTTTTTACCATAGAGTTTATTATGGAGTTCAGTCATTCTCAATTAAATCAATATTTTATTACAAAGGCTGAAGTTAAAAGAACTCTATTAAAGACAGGGTCAATTTTAAGATACCCAGGGATGGCACCTCACACAGATATTCGGACAGCCTTTCCTCTTTGTATATGTTGCCTACTAGAAAATTAGTATTTCTGGTTTAGGCATATCACTTTTACTGGGATTGGGCCACCAGGAAGTATCAGATGAGAGACCTGAAATATTGCCTTTTACTTGTTCAGTGATACTTGGAGGCAGTATACTTAAAGGTTAGGAATCTGTACGTAGCACTTCCTATCTGGGCAAGTCACTTAACTGCCTAAACCCCAGTTTCCTCATCTATAAATTAGAAATTATAGGTGTGGCAAACGCAAATGGCTAAGGGCAAGAATTAAAGGAGATAATACTTGTAAAGTTTTAGCACATGCCTGGCACGTAATCAATTCTAAATAAATGTTCGTTATTATCGGGAAGTTTTAATTACTCTTATATTAGGCAAATTACCCAAAATAACCCAGTGTGCATATTTTAAAAATACTACCTACCTCATAGGACTGATGTAAATATTTTACAATGATAAACAATATTTTTAAAAAATCCTTAGATGTCACTCAAGAATTTAAAAAATGTTTTCCCTCTTTAATTTCTCCCCCTCCTTCAAAAAATAGAGATTGCCAGTTAACTTTTCATAGATTTTCTGAAACTTTCCATATTACTGAAATTAGAAACCAAGAAACAGCCTTGTTTTTACTAAGAAATGAATATGCTGCGACTACGGTGTTATGAGATTTTAACTACTTCACTGATAAATAAACGATTCGAAAATGATTAGTCCAAGTCACAGAGAACTTATGGAAAAGACAAAAATAGGCTGTGCAAGTCTTAATGGTCAATTCACAGTTACATGAAACTAAAATTCCAGGCTATGTATGGCAACTTACACCCACGTTATCACAGAAATAGCATGTAAACTATAGCATTATTAGTTATTGCATATTATATGTGCGAGAAAAAAATACTAATATTCTTAAGACTTTCGTTGGTTTAAAAGAAAGAATTTTAAAAGTACTTTTCACACCTTCAATTCTACATTAGTTAAAAGCAAAAGACAAAATAGTGTAATCACTCCAGTGAGAAAGCCACCTGAATCCCAAGGTCTACATTTTCATTTTGGTTCTACCAGAAACTAGCAGCGTGACCATTTAAAATAAATCTTTCTGGCTAAACTGTTTCAACTGAAAATGTGGGATGACCTAAGTAACTGCTAAAGTCCTTTATTTAGAGGCAGCATGGTACTGTGGAAAAAGCATGGATTTAGGAGTCATATCCAGGCTCACATTCTCCTACTAGTTCTGTATCTTTGAGCAAATTAATTTCCTATAATGAAAATTCATTAGGTTTTTCAGTGACAAGCAAATGAGGTAAGGCTTGTAAAGTCCCACGTAAAGTCCCAGGCAGACAGGTAGGTGCTAAGAGTTCATTTCTCCCTGTCAAACCTACATTTCTCTTGTTCCTTGTAGAAATCTCCACGTTCTCTTTGGAGAGGCTTCAACTACAGTGACCAAAAATCTGAGCACGTGGATTTTTTTTTCTATTTATTTTAAACGTTAAAAGTTGTAAAAATCAAATTACATTTCATCTAATTACACATTTAATGAGTAACCTTCATTGAAAATAACACATTTGCATGAAACCAGAGCTGTCCTGGTAAATCCAAGACGTACCGTTTTCCTCCTACTATTGCCCGCAGCCACCTCTTCAGGAGTCTGAAATATTTCGGGTGTAAAGCGTAAATGCAGATTCTATTTATAGCATTTGAGCACTTCCCACGTGCCTTCCCAGCCCTGACCTTCTGCACCCGTGAGAGGAGAGGTCCAGAACTAAGCATTTCTATTAACTGTTATAGTTTGGGAGAATTCATGAAGAGGGGCAGAATGAGTGTTTGTATTTCTGGAAAGAGACACACTAATAGGGAGTTGGTGTTATTAGAGAATTCCCGAAGTACTGAGGAGGAAAAAAACCTGTGACGCTCTTAGCTGAGCGGGAAGCCTCGGATTAAACCATTCTTCCTAGTGAGTTCCTATTCAAGAGAGAAAGAGGATATCGACTTCCGTATTTCACCTCAGATTCACTTATATTATCGCCCATGCTTGTTTATTGTAATTTGCTTATTTGTAATTTGGTGATAGTGACGTTCTTTTATTAAGAATGGGGCTAAATAAGTTATATTTCTAAGAAAGTCTCTCCCCCCACCGCTCCGGAAAAATGGAACAGTCCACTGGCGGTCCTGGTGGTCCATGAACAGCTCAACTAGTGGCCCCGCGTGTGGCTCACTGGCTGTAAGTGGCGCTTTGCGTGGCTGGGAGTGTGCATTAGGGGAAAGGAGGGCATGGGACTGTCAATTACAGTAAAGCGAAGACAATTTTCTTATTTAAAGAGTTGGCTCATCCCAATAGACTTTTTAAAAACGTAAATAATGAAAAAAAAATCGTATTAGTATTAAGATACTGAAACTACAATGAATCAGTTTTATTTTCACTCTTTACATAATTGACTATATAAATTAAGTGGGTTTCAATGAACAGTTTTCTAAATATAAAGCATTAAATATAAATATTGTGAAAAATAAAATGCGAAGTATATTTTTGCAAGTGAGAATAGATTTGTATTTTTCAGATTTTAATTATAATTCATGATCATTATTTATTTAAAAAATCAAAGCAATATGCAATGGCATGAAAGAAGAAGGTAGCATCACCTGAAATCTCACCACTCAGAGATAACCACTGCTAAAATTTTGCTGAACAATTCTCTAGCCATCTTATAATGCATACACATATACATATGCATAACCGGATCGTTCCATATGCATACTGTCTTGTACGCTGTTTTCTAAAGAAATATTATGTTGTTTACATCTTCTTATATCATTAAATATAGGTCTACGTTATTTTTTATATGACTGGGTAGTATGGTTGAACAATAAGTTATTTAATCAGTCCCTAAGGATAAATTTCTAGAAATGGAATTACTGGATCAAAAAATTTATTTAAAATGTTGGTACATATTTTTAAACCTCCCTCCAGAAACACGCTGTCAATTAACAATCTCACAAGAGAATGTCCATTTATAACACACAACATCACTATTATTATTATTCTCAGCTTTGACAAACCAAAAGGTTTCTTTCTTTATTTTTCTTTCATTTTCTTTACTAATAATTAAGTTGAGTATTTCTTTTATACTTTTTTGTCCATTTGCATTTCATCTGACGTTGCTCATGTCATTTACATATTTTCTATTGTGGCAGCCACCCATCTCTTAATTATTTGTAAGAACTGTGTATATTATGAATATTACTCTGTTTATATTAACAAATATAAACATGTTTTCCCAGTCTATCTGCTTTTAATTTTTCTTATTGTGTGTTTTAGACATATATTTACTTAAAATTATCAATTCTGTATATATTTATGGCCCTTACTACTTAATTATAGAATTGTATTTTTAAGTATAAGGATACAAAGAATTATAAAGTAGTTACCTTTCTTCAGGTTGTGAGCTCCACCGATTTCTGAGGTATGTTTCAGTAATTCATTTGATTTACTTATCATCTGCCCTCCCAAAAGTAGTTTTACAAAAATCTACCCATTAAAATTTTATTGCAGTGTCACAACCTACTAATACTCTAACCAGAAAGTAACCCTAATTCAACCCTAATCTAAAGTTTAGCTCATGTAAAATAAGAGACCATTTATTTTTTGCGTTATTCCTTTTTTTCAGATACCCAGACCTTCTCACAGATTCTAGACTGACCAAGGAAGGCATCCCACTCTGAAGCTTCCAGCCCCAGGAAAGCATACCAGGTTTTAGAACCTCTGCTGACAAACATATTATAATAACTAACAGGCATGTGCCTCATTGCCTTAAGATGTTAATAGTCACTATCAACAGCCACTGTTTTACATACACCTCCATGAACATTGTTTTATGAAAATTTTTTTCCTTCTTTTAAGTTCTCTTTGAAAATTTTTCAAAAGTGGGAATTTTGGATCAAAGGATATAAACATTTACATAACTCTTGTAACTTAGTACCATAATGTTCTCCTAATGGAAGATACCTCTAAAAATGCTTGTATATTCAGTCCAACTTTATTAATTTTGAGTGTTATTGATAATTATTTTTGTTAGTTTGCTAAGCATAAAAGAGAAATTTATTGTAATTTTAATACCTATTTTTTTCCCACATGCCTTAGGATACCATTTTCTTTTGTGTATAATTTGTATTTGTTTTACAAAATTGATCATGATAATATTGCTCTCCATTTCTAGAGATTTTAAAAAGGTAGGAAAAACTGAAAAAAGAAATTATAACTTTTGAGCAGAAAAATAAATAAAAATACAAAAAACAATACATTCTGTCCTCGATCCCTGTATTTACTTTCCATTAATCTTCGAAGGCATTTCACATGTGTAATCAAAATTTAGAATTGGGCCTAAAATGTATGTATTTTCCAGATTGCAGGTAGAATGATCTTTTAAAAATACAGGCTTACAACCACTCACATAAAAGACCCACATCCTTAACATTGTTGTGCAGCCCTTCCATGCTTCCATGTCTGTCCAGTAAGGGTCCATTATGTGGCCCTCACTCTTAATGCTGGTCTTCTCTTAGTTCCAGAAATCTTTTGTCTTTAGTACCTAGTATGCTGTTCCCTCTGCTTAAAAGCTTGTTCTGCATCCACTGCACCAAACAAGCCTTTGTTCTTCAGTGGTCTCTTGGTACATGGTGTAGTTTGAAGTAGGTGGTCAGGGAAGAATTTCTAAGAAATGGCAATTATTTAAGAAAAATAATACAGAAACATATGGCTAGGGTCAGCACCGTGCAGCCTCATGCAAATGAGGGATCCTGAAACTTAACTTTCACAGTAAATCCACCTCTGGGTGTAGTAATACCTGCTTACCTCTGTTACAGATCATGAAGATCAAAAGAGATATTATATCTGGAAACAAATTGAAATTTAAAGCAGTACTCAGTGGTTATATTTTTTCTTGATATTTTGGTTTTTTTGTAGGGACAACAACAACAACAAGCATTTAATCTCAACTAACTGATTTTACCTAGGTGGACAAACAAACCTAAGCATTTGTTCATTTACTTTATGGACTACTTTACTCTTTAGGGGCTGTTAGCTTATTTATACTCTGCACTAAGTCAGACACAGTAATATATTTTTCTTGAATTAATACATTTTTCCTTAAGGCTATTACTTGTTTTTAAAAACACACCTTTTAATGAACTTATGGCATCCTCCAATATAAGCGGTTACATGATTATATGTAAGGACAAGGGTCAGTAAGACTAATTTCTGGTCATTGATAGATATTGCTCAGTTGTTAGATACTCACTATATACTTGTAAAAAGAGACTCAACTAATCAGTGATAAAGAAGGACCCTGAGAGAAGTGGGGTGAGCAGAAGTCAGGGGGATAGGTTGGAGACAGATTTCATCTACTTTTCAGTTTGTCTCTGAACTAGCCTGAGACCAAAGGTCATTATGATGAACGTCATTTTTCTATACTGTTATGAAATATTTTTATTATTTTACTTCTCAATTGCTTTATTTGTATGCAAATGGAAGTTTATTCTACTATTTTATGGTTCAAAGTAAATATTTTGTAAATATACATTATGCTTATTCTAAAAATTTCAAAGTATTTCTTGTAGTTATTCATTTATTTATTTAAAAATATTTATTGAACACCTATATTTATTGAAGGAATATTTATTGAGGAATCATTTTAAATGCTGGGGATGTAGTGGCGAACAAGAAAGAGTTTATATTTTAGTGAGTGAAAACAGTCAATAAACAAAAGAACAAATAAATGTTCAATATATGAGTACTGTGAAGAAAAACAGAGGATGGAGAATGATGGCAGATGGTCAGGGCAAGGCCTGTCTGTAGAGATAGCATTTGAGGACAGACATGAATGAAATGAGGGGTGAGCCATGTGAACATCTGGGGAACAGTTTTCCAAGCAGAAGGAAATCAAGGGTAAAAGCCAAGGTTGGTAGGAGCTCTGCATGTTATAGGAACAGCAAGAAAGCTATTTTGTTTCCAGAAGAGTGAACCAAACAACAAATCTCTGTTCCCCTGGGACTTACATCACACTAGGGGGAGAGAAACAGATAAAATGAATAAACAATCACATAAATATATACCTGGTGGTTGTAAGTGTTGTAAAGGAAAGAGCAGGTCAGAAGAGAAGAGAGAGGAACAGTGCTATTTTAGATAGGGTGGTGAGCAAAGGCTACTTAGAGGAGATAATGTTTGAGCAGAATTCTCAAAGAAGGTGGAGGGAGTCAACTATGCAGATAATCTGGGGGAAAATGTCAGAGGCAGAATTGTGAGTGTGAAGGCCCTGAGGTGCTTAGAGAAAAGCAAGGAGTCTGGAGGAGAGTTTGCAAGGAGAATGAGATCGGATTCACAGCCAGAGGCAGAATTGCTTGGGGCTTGTATGTCTTCAGATTTATTCTCAGTGATATGGCATGCCAGTGGATAGTTTTGATCAGAAGTAACATGATATGTCTTACATTTTACAAGGATCACTCTGTTTCCTGTGTTTGGGGTACAAGGATGGAAGCTGGGTGACCAGTTAGGAAGTTACTGTGGTAGTCCAGGTGAGAGGCTAAAGTGTTTGGAATAGTGAACATATGGTAGAAAGGGGTCAGAGTTTGGATATATTGTGAAGATAGAATTGACAGAAGTGGGTCCCAGCCCGTGGTGCACTCGGGAGAGTGCGGCGCTGGGAGCACGGCGACGCTCCCGCCGCAGGTTCGGATCCTCTATAGGAATGGCCAGTGCACTCACTGGCTGAGTGCTGGTCACGGAAAAAGACAAAAAAAAAAAAAAAAGAATTGACAGAAGTGAATTGATTAGCTGTGTGGTGTAAGAAAATAAGTAACAGTTGGAAAGCACTTGCAAAAATCTAGACAGGATTATGTATTTATAAATGTAATGATTTGAAATGCTTACATTTTAATTATTTGAAGATGTTGTTAATAACACAAATATAGATTTGATGAATCTATTCCATTAAATTCCTTTAAAGTGAAGGTTTGATTGAAAGGAAAATGTGAAAAATAATTTTCTTGTTTTGGCTTTTATTTAGCATCTGGCCAAATGGGTAATACTCATAATTAAACCATTTGGCAAAAAATTCACCAAATACTTGATGAGCCTGGCACTGTACTAAGAACTGAGGACACAAGACCAGTAAGGTACTTATCTGGAATTATATTTAATCTTCAAAATTGACATTATTTTTCCATAGATACTTTGACAATAATATCTATGCTAGTATCTGCAACATGATATTATATAATATCACAGTGTACTTTTAAAAAATAGAAATGTTCCCTATTGCAATGCTGTTGGAGGGAAATAGGGCTTCCTCATAGGGTGGGCTTTGTTTTACAGCCTTTATTTGTAAACTGTTTTAATTTTCACGGGATGGAGTTTGGCTCCTAGAATTAATATAAAATCCATGTAAGGTAATTATGAACCATTTGACAAGGGTTTTTGCCTATATATGATTCAAGTTAATGATGCTTGATTTAGGTTTCTTCTTTAGTGTGCATGGATACTATTCTAAAGGATCCATTACTATACAACTTCATGTCATCGCTTTTATCTTAATACCTAGCCAGAATTGTTACCTGATTTCAGAAACATTCTTACTTCATCAGTGAATGTTATACTGTCTTTTAGAACTGCGTTTCTTAAAGACTATGTTATAATATTTTTAAAGAACTATTTCCTCACTTCCATTCTTCTTATAGTGTCAAGGATATCACTGCTGGTTCTCCTCTAAAAATTATATGCTACCTCAGTGAATGTCTATTAGTGCCACTTAGCTAATTGTTATGATAAACTCAAGTTTAATTTTAGCTTATTTTACCTAATTACACAGATAACTTAACATATTTTTAATGAATTAATTTTAAAAAATTAAACTTCCCTTTATTCTTGTTCATTTGTAGTAATCAATGAACAATTGTTTTTTGACACTTATTCAGGGAAAAGAAGATTGAGTTAGGCTTATAATGTATGCCTGTCATGCCTCTGATTGATATTTTGTACATTATTTTTACATATATTTTAAGACCAATTAATATTGGGAAAGTGTCCAAATAATTAATTTTTTTCATGAGAACTGTATAATTCTTTTTTTTTTTTTTGGCAGATCTGGAATTATTTTGTTATTCTGATACAATTACTATAAATCCTTGCCTTCCCAGCATCCATTCTTAACCATCTGAATCTTCAAGATTGACTCTGAACCCATAATTAAACAAAATAAACATTGCAGAAGAAAGTGTCAAACCAAAGCTTAAGCCCTCCGCATCATGATGGTTGGGTTGACCATACCAAAGAAAAACAAACAACAGAGTACCCTAAATACTTAATACTGTCTATAAAAGCCATCTTGCTACCTTTTGTTTATTAAATCCATGAAAAGGGAATAAGTGAAAGGAGCTGGAAAACAGAAGAAAGACGTATAAGTGTAGCAGTAGCAGAGGTTAGAAATGGCAGAAATAACGAGCTGTGGCCATGAGTGGTAGCAGAAGCCATTTGAGGAATAGACAGAAGGTGGTCAGCTCTGCAGCCTACCTGCTGTGGAGCTCTTGAAAGCATAGGGCAGCTCCCTGGTAAGACTATTTGCAGGAGAGAATAGCCACACAGGTGTAACCTTTCTAAATGCATATGTTATATATCTGTAACGCATAGTACAGCAAACTTCTTTCAAGCTAACATAAAGACAACCATATCTTTTTTGTTGTTGTTCTGTTAATGAGAAATACTAAATAATAAACATCTTAATAGCTTGATATTTCATGAATAATTATTTATGCCATACTTTTTTGGTGATAGGCAACATCTAACTGTCTTCTTTATCTGTAGAAACACTAACTCATAAATATAATAATTTTCTCTCCTATTGGCTTAATTTATTGTAACTAAATGGCAAACTTTTAAAACCTAATCACATTTTTGCCGTAAATAATATTCGTAGAATGAGATAGGGTATAAATAAATATAAATAAATCAAACCATACTAAATGTAATTTGTAGTCTTTGTAATTAGCTTCATAACATTTGTAGTTAGCTAGCCAAAATAAACATTTTTGTATAGCTCTATAACCTGGGCTTGTCTGCATTCCTATTTTTGTTGCCTTATTATTGGGTGGCATCTTTCTAACAATTTATTCATGTGAAACAGCTTTGTCTGCGTATGATTCATTTTTCTGTAATCCACTAAAATGTCATCAACTTTCGATAACTGGAAAAAATGTTAGCTCTGTTTACCTTAAAAGAATGGTTTTCAAAATATGGTTGGTGCAGTTGTGGTAGGAAGAGTACTGTCCAGCTTTCCCCCACCAAAGTGTTCATGCCCTGATCCCAGACTTTGCAGATGTGAGTAAGAGTATGGACTTTGAGATGGGGAGAGCGTCCTGGGTTATCTAGGTGGACCCAATCTAATCACATGAGTCCTTAAAATTAGAGAACCTTTCCTGGCTGTGATCAGAGAGAGGTTTCACTACTGAGGGAGGGTTAGTGAGATGTGACATGAGGACTCAACCTACTGTTGCTGGCTTTGAAAATTCACAGAGTGGGTTACAAACCATGTAATGCAGGCAGCCTCTAAAAGATGGAGAAGGAAGGGAAATAGATTCTTCCCTAGAGCCTCCAGAAAAGAATCAAGCCCTGCTGACACCTTGATTTTAACACAGAGAGACCTGTACTATACTTCTGACCTACAGAACTATAAGATGATGATAAAATTGTGTTGTTTTACATTACTAAATTTGTGGTAATTTGTTACAGCAGCAATAGAAAACTAATACTGTTGCCCAAGAGTTGGAGTCGGTGCCTCTGGCCATGATGGAAAGGCCCACCCATCATCGCCACATTTCTTGTTTACATCTACTTGTCTCTTCAACCACAGCACCTCTTCTTATCGGCTTTGTAATGATATTAGAATTACATATGAGATTTATTTTGGGGAAAAAGAAGTCTACTCTTAAAAAAAAGACTATCGTTTAAAAAACAATGCCATAACCACAGATAATTAACATACATGTATATACAATACCCATTCATACATGTATTTATGTATAGACATTTTATTTAAATAAACTCTAGACATTTGTAAATAATAAGTAAATATTACTGCAGAAATCGTTATGGTTAGTAATCGTTAGGGGCATAGGCTTTAGCATCATACTGACTTGGGTTCGCATCACATCACATCTGACATATACCAGATACGTAATTCTGAATCTCAATGTCTTCATGCGTAAATTGGAAATAATAGCAGTACCTATTATTTATTGAGTGTTCTATGCATCTGGTACTGTACTAAGCATGTTTTCTGAATTAATTGTTTAACCTTCCAAAACTTCCAGTAAGGTGGAACTCTTTTTATCTGCAATTTACAGACGAGGAAACTGAAGGACAGAGGTTAAATGGCAGAACTGAGCGATCTGGCTGCAGATCATGAGCCCTTAAATGGCTATCCTTTGCTTAGACTTTGCCACCTCCTGTGATATAACTAAACAAAAAAGAAGAAACAAGTTCAGGCTCTCAGGCCAATCACAAAGGTGGAATTTTCTTCATCTCGCATATCTGAGCTAGAACCACGGTTGGAGAGGCCATGGTACTCAGCCCTAGATTGGCTCAGAAGATGGCAGAGCACTAAAACTAGCTGATCACCAGAAAGAGAAGCCAGTCAAGAGCTGAACACAATGCAGAACTAACATGATCATAATGGTTACTATGATTTTAATACAGCAGTCCCCCCTTCTCCGTGGCTTCACTTTCTGAAGTTTGTTATCTGTGGTCAACCAAAGTCTGAGAATATTAAATGGAAAATTCCAGAAATAAACAATTCTTAAGTTTTGAATTATTCTTCATTCTGAGTAGTATGACGAAATCTCACACTTTCCTGTTCCATCCCGCCTGGGATGTGAATCATCCCTTTGTCTAGCGTATCCACATTGTATACACTACCTGTCTGTAAGTCACTTAGTAGCCATCTTAGTTATCATATCTACAAGAGCACTTCAAAAAGTTCGTGGAAAAATAGAATTAAAAGATAATATGAATCTTTCCATGAACTTTTTGAAGTGCCCTTGTACAGGTCACAAGAAGAGGGTGACTGTAGTACAATAAAATGTTTTGAGAGAGACTACATTCACATAACTTTTATTACAGTATACTGTTATAATTGTTCAATTTTATTATCAGTTATTGTTGTTAATCTCTAACTGTGCCTAATTTATAAATTAAACTTTATCATAGGTATGTATTTACAGGAAAAAACAGTACATATAGGTTTTGTACTATCCTTGGTTTCAAACATCCACTGGGGTTCTTGGAGTGTATCCCCTGTGGATAAGGGGGTACTACTGTACTTAAAATGTCATGTACTGAGCTAAATGCTTTACATATATTATCTCACTTAATTCTTAAAACCTATAAGGTAATTACTACTATTTTCTCTATTGTACAGAGAAGGAAACTAAGCCTCAGAGAGGTTAATTACCTGGCCAAAGGGTCACCCAGTGAGGAAGAAACAGAATTGAGAATTTACTCGAGATTGCTTTACTCCAAAAACTGGGCTCTTGACTAGTCTGTTACACTGTATTAGTCCAGCAGAGAAAGAAGCTTGCAAATCAGTGTGTTCCTCATTCTCCCATCTCCACCCCAGAATTTGGGCAAGTATTAATAAGTGTGATGACTGAGCAAAGCCTGTGGAGTCTGAATCCTAGTAATCCCTAAAATATATCTCCCACTTTCTTGGTAGTATAGACATATCATGGGTAACTAATTAATGACTGGTTAGCTCCTTTAAAACACCCAAACCTAGCAAGGCAATTTCAAGTGAACCAGGATTTTTCTAAGCAGCATCACTCTCAAAACTCAGCAGTCATGACCTCAGTTCTGAGCCACCAAGCCTCTCTTTCTTGAATCTTTTAAAGAATTGTTGTGAAGTTTGAATCTTGTCTCTGTCACTTACTAGCTGTGTGACCTAATGCAAAATATTTACATTTCTGAAAAAGTTACTTGACCCATCTGAAAACTGGCATATAAATACCTAAGGATTAAAGTGAGATCCTGAATTTGAAAGTGCCTGGCATGTAGTAAATGCTCAATAAAATGAATCAAATGAAATAAAATGGATTAAATGAAATAAAATGGTCACCTTATTTCCACCTTCAAACTGTCTCTCTAACCTCTCCCTGCCTAACTTCTTGTTCTCTCACCCACAATGATTGTTCAAGGTTCTGAACTTTTGGCACCACCTGTCAAATTTTTCCCCCTCTGACAAGCTCTGGCAACATGGGGGAAGGCCTGGACTCAAGAAACAGAGCTTTCGGAGTCCTGAGCAGGACTTATATCTTCAAAACCTAGTAATGGTATGTTTAATTATTGTATTGCTTTTAAAAACTCAATGTACTTCCATTGTTTTTCAATTAAAATTTTAATAAAAACTCACTGAGAAAAATAAGAAAATTTCAGAAGCTATAAAAAAGAAAAAAAAAACCACTATAATCCAATAACCTCTAAATAATATTAACAGTTGGATATATACACTTAAGAGTTTTTCATTGATACATCTTGAGTAAGAGATCCTGGTCCCATTTTAAGGTTTCATTCTGAATCAGAAACTCAGCTATTAAAAAAAGCTAGTCATCTCATGTTAGCATTTGATATTGAGGACCTACTATGTGTAGGACACATGACTAGTTGTTCAGAGAATTTAAAGTACAGTCTATCTTCAATGATCTGTAGTAGAACGGCAGGCAGAGGTACCCTATAAAAAGGTGGATGTAAACGTAAGTGCCAGAGAGTAGTAAATACAATAGTAGGAGAAATTTCATATCACAACCATAAAAAAAAAATTCCCAGGTAAGTGTTATCAATAATGAATACTATGAGTTCAAACTTGCCATTATCTTGCAGGTCTTGGTAAGGAGAGCAATTATGAAAAGGTAAAGTTTTTGATAAAACAAGAAGCATATATGTCTTGGGTCAGATTGGGAGCAATGTCTAGAGTAATTTTCCAAGCTGGAATAAACAGGTTCAAACCTAGAATACAGCTTCCAGGGAATTTGTTGATTTGAACGAGATTTGAAAAGAATTTCACCTAGGCTAGAACTCATTTTTTCTATATCAATATTTCGATCTCATTCTCTTGGGTCACAAATAAGCAAAAGAAGCTGAAGGAAGAGTAGAGAAAACTGAAGGACAAAGTCAGTTTTTGCTTACTTATTGGATGTGTATTGAACACCTATATGTGCCAGGCACTAGAGAGCAGATGTGATTGTCCACTGCACAATCTATACAACTGTCCCCGATGACCCTGCAATAAAGATACAACAGTGAACATTTTCCTGCTCTTGTGGAGTTTACATTTGGGGAAAGGGTAAAGAGAATAGTAATGAATAAGTAAAAAATAAGGCAATTTCGGATAGTAAAATTGTTATGAAGAAAATAAAACAAGCAATGAGATAGAGAGTGATTAGGGAAAGCCTCTTTAAAGAAGGAGTTTCCCATGCAAAAATTTGAAAGATGAGTAGTCCAGGTAGAGGAAAAGGAGGGGCAGAGTTTCTGCATAGGAATGATTATGCCATTTGTCCCAGTATGTCAGTTGCATAATGAGCAAGTGGCGAACAATGAGTTCATAGAGGTAGGCAAGGGCTAGATTATAGAAAACTACAGTAAGAGGTCTGGATTTTATTCTATAACATCTTTAATAACATAGTAGGAAAGAATCTGGTTTTTCATACTGGAGTGAGGATCTGGATGAACAAAAATTCTAGCAAAAGGATGGATATAAGAGTTTTATGACATTGAACAAGCAGTGGATATAAGAGTTTTAGGACATTGAACAAGCATGGCTAGAAATCTTGAAGCCAAGAATAAGCTGTGGACAAACTGCTATTCCCAGGTCACACCACGAAAGCCTCAGGATTAGTTAGATCTACGAATAATTTGGTAGTGTAGAAAACTGGTGAAACAGTTATCTAGTTCTACTTCAGTGTTTGCATTTCTTTTAGTCGTGCTTTATTATTTTTTTTATGGTTATGAATATCCTTATTATGTCAACTCTCTGATAATTTAGTAACCATAATCAGGTATAGTTATTACCAGAGTTCTCTGTTTTCTCTATTTTCGTTTCTGTGTGTGCAGACCTAAAGCTGCCTTACCATACTCTCCATCCCGCATCTCCACCCCCCTGCCCCACTTCACTTCATCAGGAAGTACAAAAGAGTGTGAACTGCATGTCTTGCTGTCAGGATGTCTCTGGGGTCCTGATTTTCATGCTGCCTTAACATCTTGTGACTTAGACCAACAGAAATATGAGATACATATGTTAATTTAAATTTTCTAGTGGCTACATTAAAAAAGTAAAAAGAAACAGGTGCAATACATTTTAAGAATATATCTTATTTAATACAACATATCTAAAATACCATCTTTTTAACATGTAATCAAAATCAAAAATTTTGTTGAGGTATTTCACATTCTTTTTTTATAATGTCTTCTAAATGCAATGTATGTTTCATACTTACAGCATATCGCAATTCATACTGGACACATTTCAAGTGCTTACTAGCTCCATGTGGCTAGAGACTACCATTTTGGACAGGGAAGTTCTAGATCTTACCTTCATTGACTTTTGAAATCTGGTGATTCCAATCTACCTTGTTCTGTAATGACTGTGCTGCTAGTATCTTTTCCTGACGCTGACATGACTTTCTGTTTCTAGACCTCTGTTCACTTTGAACCTTTAACTCCTGAATTGCTGATTCCAAAAACGGACGCTGGCTCTGTCAATACCTGCTCTCTGTCTAACATTGTCCTGCTGCTACATATTTGGTATGACATCAAGTAATTATTTAGGCCTTTCTACATTCAAAAAGAGTTCTGTGTTATAGAAAAAGTACCAGTCAGTGGAAGAACATGCTGAATACTCTGTGGCTCCTTTAAATTTACCTATGGGGAGTATACCTGTTCTCCAATGTTCACTGCAGCACTATTTACAATAGTTAAGAGTTGGAACCAGCCCAAATATGCATCATCAGATGAGTGGATATGGAAAATGTAGTACATCTACACAATGGAATACTACTCTGCTATGAAAAAGAATGAAATACTGCCATTTGCAACAACATGGACAGACCTAGAGAGAATTATATTAAGTGAAAAGAGTCAGGCACAGAAAGAGAAATATCACGTCACTTATTTGTGGGAGCTAAAAATAAATAAATAAATACACAGATAAACTGGGGGGGGGGGAGAAGACACAACAATCACAATTTCTTGAAGTTGATATGACAAGCAAACAGAAAGGACATTGTTGGGTGGGAGGGAGGGGAGGGAAGAGGGAGGGAGGTTTCAGTGATGGTCCACAATAATCAATCACATTGTATATCGACAAAATAAAAATTTAAAAAAAAATTTCTTCTGTAAGCACACCTGTTAACTAAATTCATTCATTCATCCATGAAATAAATAATTATTGAGTGCAAAAAAATAAATAAGTAAATAAATAAATTTACCTGTGGGGAGCTTAACTGTTTGAAATATAATATATTCCCAGATTCACTCATGGCTACTTATTGCTTGCTGACATAGTATGACATAGAAGAAAATTGCTTTTGAGTATCGGAAACTGACTATTACGTTGGCCTTTCTCTTTAAATTTTTTCAGTGAAAAATTCCAAATTTTTTCCCCAAGCCAATGGATGACTCCATGTTTCAAGGAGATTGGGTTAATGTCCTGTGCTCAGAAAGGCAAGGGGGGAAAAAGCACATTAAAATTTTTCACTATATACCTAACTCTCCCCTCCCCAGTTAACTTGGAAACTGCAACAGTGTTTTAACTTTTCTATTTTACCTTTGAGGGCAAAACTCTGTGGTTGCACGTGTATGCTCACAGGTCAAATTCAACCTTGAAGATGTGTTTTGTTGGCTCACACAGTGTTTCAAATTCTTCTGAGCCAACATTTAGAAGTTGGGAACATTCATATAAACATTCAGTTTTCTAGCCTCCTTTAAAAAATTGGAAGACTCATCCACTCTGAGTGATCCTCCTGCATGGTACCTTTTGACTGAGCTGGACTTAGAGGGGCCGTGCTCTTTCTATTTTGATATAGTCAATTACCACTGGCCCATTTCTTCTTTTTTTTTTTTTATTAAAACATAGTTGACTGTACACATCTGTGGAGTACAGAATTGAATTTCATTACCAGTGTGCAATATGTTGTGCTCAAATCAGGATAATTAGCATAGTCAACATTATACAATGTACTCATTTTTCATGGTTGTTTACCAATTCCTTCCTTAGCCCTCTCCCCTCCCCCTTGCCCACTTCTGGTAAGCTCAGATCTGTTTTCTCTTTTTGAAAGTTCAAGTATTATTGTGATTGTTGGGTCTTTCTTTTTTTCTTTTAAAAATCTATTTGTTTATCCTTATACCTCCCACTTATGAGTGAGGACATGTGGTATTTCTCTTTCTGTGCCTGGCTTATTTCACTTAACATAATTTTCTCTAAGTTCATCTATGTTGCTGTGAGTGGCAGTATTTCATTCCTTTTTATCACAGAGTAGCATTCCATTACATAAATATACCACATTTTCATTATCCAGTCCCATTGATGGACATTTTGATTGGTTCCAACTCTTGGCTATTGTAAACAGAACTGCAATAAACATGGGAGTTTATGGTATCCCTTTGTCATGATGATTTCCATTCCTTTGGGTGGAATGCTGGATCTTACAGCAGTTCTATCTGTAGTTGCTTGAGAAACCTCCATACCATTACCCATAATGGCTGCACCAATTTATAGTCCCACCAACAGTGTAGGAGGGTTCCCTTTCTCTGCATCTTGCCAGCAGTTGTTATGCTCTGTCTTTTTGATAATAGTCAATCTAACTGGGGTGAGATGATATATCAATGTAGTTTTGATTTGCATTTCCCTGATGCTGAGTGATGTTGAGCATTTTTCCATGTATCTGTTGGTCATTTGTATATCTTCCTTTGAGAAATGTCTATTCAGCTCCTTTGCCCATTTTTAAATTGTTATTTGTTTTTTTTACTGTTAAGTTGTTTGAGTTCCTTGTATATTGTGGATATTAAACCTTTGTCAGAAGCATAGTTTCAAAAATATTTTCTCCCTCTTTGTAGGTTGTCTCCTCTTTCTGTTAATTGTTTCTTTAGCTTTGCAGAAGCTTTTTAGTTTGATATAATCCCATTTGTTTATTTTTCCTTTTGTTGCCTTTGCTTTCGGGGTCACATTCATGAAGTCTTTGTCCATTCCTACTTCTTGAAGTGTTTCCCCTATGTTTTCTGTTTGGAGTTTTATATTTCCAGGTCTTATATTTAAATCTTTAATAATTTTTGAGTTGATTTTGGTATATAGCAAGAGAAATAGGTCTACTTTCATTCTTCTACATATGGATGTCCAGTACCTTTATTGAAGAGGTAGTCTTTTCCACAATGTATGTTCTTAGGGCCTTTGCTGAAAATCAGTTGACTGTAAGAATGTGGGTTGAATTCTGAGTTCTCTATTCTGCTCCATTGATTGGAGTGTCTGTTTTTATGCCAGTACTCGTTTTGCTTTGTAGTATATTTTGAAGTCAGGTAGTGTTATGCTTCTGGCTTTCTTTCTTTTTGCTGGGGATTGCTTTGGCTATTTGGGGTCTTTTGTTGTTTCATATGCATGCTAGGATTGTTTTTTCTTTTTCTGTGAAGAATGTTATTGGTGTTTGGATGGGGATTGAATTGAATCTGTGGATCGCTTTGGGTAGTAGGGACATTTTTACAATATTAATTCTTCCAATCAAAGAGTGTGGAATGTCTTTCCATCTTTTTGTGTCCTCTTTAATTTCCTTCAGCAGTGATTTGTAGTTCTTGTTGTAGAGATCTTTCATCTCCTTGATTAAATTTGTTCCTAAGTTTTTATTTATTTTTGTGACTATTGTAAATAATTTTCTTGATTTCTTTTTCTGGTAGTTCATTGTTGGAGTATGAAAATGCTACTGATTTTGGGGTGTTGATTTTGTATCCTACAACTTTACTGAAATTGTTTATCAACTCTAAGAGTTTTTTGGTAAAAATTTTTTAGTAAAAATCTTTAGGCTTTTCTATATATAGGATTATGTCATCTGCAAACAGGGACAATTTGACTTTGTTTTTTCCAATCTGTATGCTCTTTATTTCTTTCTTTTGCCTGATGGCTCTAGCTAGTATCTCTAATACTATGTTAAATAGGAATGTGAGAGTGGGCATCTTGTCTTCATTCTTAATGATATACTGGCAGTGGGTTTGTTGTATATGGCTTCTATTGTGTTCAGATACTTTCCTTTTATACCTAATTTACTAAGAGTCTTTATCATGAAGTAAGGTTGAATTTGGTCAAATACTTTTTCTGTGTCTACTGATATAATCATATGGTTTTGTCTTTGATTTTTTGTTGTGGTGTATCACATTTATTGACTTGCATATGCTGAACCATCCTTGCATCCCTGGGATGAATCCCACTTGATTGTAGTGTATAATTTTTTGTGTTGCTGTGCTCTATTTGCTAATATTTTATTGAGGATTTTTGTATCGATGTTCATCAAAGATATTGACCTATAGTTTTGGTTTTTATCGTATCTTTGTCTGGTTTTGGTATCATGGTGATACTAGCCTCATAAAATGAGTTAGGGATGTGTAGTTTACACTACATCAATAAAGGCAAAGACAAAAACCATGTGATCATCTCCAAGACACTGAAAAAGTATTTGACAAAATTCAACATTCTTTAATGATAAAGACTCTCTGCAAGTTAGGTATAGATGGAAAGTATCTCAATACAATTAAAACCATATATTAGAAGCCCACTGCCATTATCAGTCTGAATGGGGAAAAGCTTTCAGCTTTTCCTTTAAGAACAGGAACTAAGCAAGAATGCCCACTCTCACCACTCCTATTCAACATAGTGTTGGAAGTACTACCCAGGGCAATCAGAGAAGAGAAGGAAATAAAGGGCATCCAGATTGAAAAAGAAGAAGTCAGACTGTCCCTGTTTACAGATGATGTGATCCTATATATTGAGCAGCCTAAAGCCTCAACCAAAAAACTCCTAGAGTTGATAAACAATTTCAGCAAAGTTGCCGGATACAAAATCAACACACAAAAATCAGTAGCATTTCTATACTCCAACAGTGAACATGCAGAAAAAGAAATCAAGAAAGCTGGCCCATTTACAATAGCCACCAAAAAAAAATAAAATACTTAGGAATAAAGTTAACCAAGGATGTGAAAAATCTCTACAATGATAACTATAAACCACTGTTGAGAGAAATTAAAGAGGACTGAAGTTGATGGAAAGATATCCCATGCTCTTGGATTGGAAGAATTAACATTGTGAAAATGTACATACTACCCAAAGTGATCTACAGATTCAATGCAATCCCCATCAAAATTCCAAAGACATTTTTCTCAGAAATGGAAAAAACTATCCAGGCATACATATGGAATAACAAAAAACCACGCATAGCCAAAGCAATCCTGAGCAAAAAAAATAAAGCTGGAGGCATAACACTACCTAACTTTAAAGTATATTACAAAGCTATGATAACCAAAACAGCATGGTATTGGCATAAAAACAGACACATGGATCAATGGAATAGAATAGAGAACACAGAAATGAACCCATACACCTACAGCCATCTGATCTTTGACAAAGGTAGCAAGTCCACATACTGGGGAAGAGACTGCCTTTTCAACAAATGGTGCTGGGAAAACTGGATATTCATATGTAGGAGAATGAAACTAGACCCATACCTCTCACCATATACAAAAATCAACTTAAAATGGATTAAAGAATTAAATATACACCCTGAAACAATAAAACTCCTTAAAGAAAACATAAGAGAAACACTCCGGGAAGCAGAAGTGGGTACAGACTTCATGAATAGGACCCCCAAAACACAGGCAACTAAAGGAAAAATAAACAAATGTGATTATATCAAATAAAAAGCTTCTACACAGCAAAAGAAACAATCAACAGAGTGAAAAGACAACCAATGGAGTGGGAGAAAATATTTGCAAAATATACATCTGACAAAGGATTAATATCCAGAATGTACAAGGAACTCAAACAACTTTACAGCAAAAAAACAAATAACACAATTAAAAAATAGGCAAAGGAGCTGAATAGGCATTTCTTAAAGGAAGATATATGAATGGTCAACAGACACATGAAAAATTTCTCAGCATCGCTCAGCATCTGGGAAATGCAAATCAAGGCCACTTTGAGATACTATCTCATTCCAGTCAGGATGGCTAATATCCAAAAGACTGAGAATAATAAGTGCTGGAGAGGTTACAGAGCAAAAGGAACTCTCATACACTGTTGGTGGGACTGCAAAATGGTGCAGTCTTTATGGAAAATGGTATGGAGGTTCCTCAAACAATTACAGATAGATCTACCATATGACCCACTGCTGGGAACATACCCAGATGAATGGAAATCATCATGCTGAAAGGATACATGTACTCCAATGTTTATTGCAGAAGTATTTACAGTAGCCAAGAGTTGGAACCAGCCCAAATGTCTATTATCAGTGAGTGGATAAGGAAACTGTGGTATATCTACACAATGGAATTCTACTCTGCTCTAAAAAAGAATTAAATACTACCATTCATAACAACATGGATGGACTTAGAGAATTATATTAAGTGAAACAAGTCAGGCATGGAAAGAGAAATACCACATCTTCTCACTTATTTGTGGAAGCTAAAAATAAATAAATAAATAAACACACAAACAAATAAAAGAGTGGGGGAAGAAGATGTGACAATCACAACAATTCCTTGAACTTTTAAAGACAAGTGAACAGATGTGATATGGGGCAAAGGGGAGAGATGGAGAGGGGAAGAGGAATGGGTAAAGGGTCATGAAAATCAACTACAATGTATATTGAGAAGTTAAAATTTAAAAAAACTCAATAAATAAAATTTAAGATATTTATTTTAAATTTAAAAAATAAATAAATAAAAAATAAAATAAAGAGTTAGGGAGAATGGCCTCTGTTTCAATTTTTTGGAATAGTTTGGAGAGAATTGGTATTAATTCCTCTTTGAAGGTTTGGTAGAATTCAGCAGTAAAGCCACCCAGTCATGTGCTTTTCTCTGTTGGGAGACTGCTGATTACTGCTTTAATCTTATTATTTGTTATTGGTCTGTTCGAGTTTTCTATTTTTTCTTGGTTCAGTCTTGGTAGTTTGTATGTGTCCAGAAATTTATACATTTCATCCAGGCTTTCAAAGTTGTTTATAATTGTCTCTAATGATTCTTTGTATCTCTGTGGTAACAGTTGTAATGTCTCCTTTTTCATTTCTAATTTTTGTTTTTTGAGTCTTTCTTCTTTTTTTACTTAGCCTAGCTAATGGTTTGTCTGTTTTGCTTATTTTCTCATAAAACCAACTTTTCATTTCATTGATCTTTTGGTTTTTTTTGTGTGTGTGTGTTTCTACTGCATTTAATTCTGCTCTGATCTTAATTATATCTTCCATCTACTAATTTTGGGATTGGATTGTTATTGTTTTTCCAGTTCTTTGAGGTATAGCATTAGGTTGTTTATTTGAAATCTTTCTATTCTCTTGATGTAAGTGTTATTATAATAAACTTCCCTCTTTGTACTGCTTTTGCAGTATCCCACAGGTTTTGGTGTGATATGTCTTTATTTTAATCAGTATTAAGAAATTTTTTGATTTCTTGTTTAGTTTCCTCTTGGACACATATGTCATTCAGGAACATGTTATTTAATTTACATGTGTTTGCATAGTTTCCAGAGATTTGCTTGATATTGATTTCTAGTTTTAATCTGTTGTGGTTGGAAAAAGTACTTACAAAATGATTTCAATTTTAAAAAATGTGTTGAGACTTAGTTTGTGAGCTAAAATATGGTCAATCCTGGAGAATGTTTCATGTACTGAAGGAAAGAATGAATATTCTGTGGTTGTTGGATAAAATGTTCCGTAGATATTTGCCAAGTCTAATTGGCGTAAAGTTTGGCTTAAATCCTGTGTTGATTTGTTGCCTAGACGATCTGTCCAATGTTGAGAGAGGGGTGTTCAGGTCCCCAACTATTATTTTATTTGGGTCTATCTCTTTCCTTAGGTCTAGTGGTGTTTGCTTTATATATCTGGGTGCTCTGATGTAGGGTGCACATATGTTTATTGTTGTTATGTCTTCTTACTGGACAAATCCCTTTAGCATTATATAGTGACCTTCTTTTTCTCTTTTTATATTTTTTGGTTTAAAGTCTATTTTATCTGATAAACTACTCCTGCTCATTTTTTGGTTTCCATTTGCATGGTATATCTTTTCCATCCCTTCACTCTTAGTCTGTGTGTGTCTTCATAGATGAGGTGAGTCTCTTGTAGACAGCATATAGTTAGGTCTAGCTTTTTAATCCAATCAGCCAGTCTATGTCTTTCGAGTGAGGAATTTAATCTATTTACATTTAAGGTTGTTACTGAAAGGTATTGTCTTACTCCTGGCATTTTATCAATTTTCATTTGGATGTTTTAAATATCTTTTGTTTCTCTCTTTCCCTTTTGTTGTTTGTCTTCAGTGTTTGTTTGTTTTTGGAGGTAGTAAGATACACTTTCTTTCTCTTTCTTGTTTGTGTTTTTGTTCTACCAGTGGGTTTTATTCTTTTTTACATAGTCATGGTAGTGATTACTGTTTTTTGGATTCCAGCTTCAGGACTCCCTTGAGGATTTCTTGTAAGGCTGGTTGTGTGGTGGTGAACTTCCATAGTTTTTGTTTGTCTGGGAAACAGATTATTTCTCCTTCATTTCTGAAGGTATAGTATAGGTATAATATTCTTGGCTGGCAGTTTTTTTCTTTTATTATTTTGAATATATCATCCCATCCTCTTCTGGCCTGTAGAGTTTCTGTTGAGAAGTCGGCTGTTAGTCTGATGGGGACTCCCTTATATGTGACTTTACGCTTTTCTCTTGCTGTTTTTAGAATTCTGTCTTTGTCTTTGAGGTTTGCCAGTTTGACTATATTGTGTCTTGGAGAGGACTTTTTGGATTGAATCTCTTTGGGGATTTTTGAGCCTCCTGAATCTGAAGGTCTATGTCTCTCCCTATACCTGGGAAGTTGCTGTGGACACCACAGAAGTGAGGAAGGTAGTTGCAGCTCCTGGTGCCACTGCCACCCCTATGAGGTAACCCCACTGCCACCAAGGACACCATAGATGTCAGGGAGGCAGTTTCAGGTGCTGATGCCACTGCTGCCACTGCAAGGTAACCCTGCTGCTGTTGCAGACACTGTAGATGCACAGGCTGCTGCTGCAGACACCACAGCCAAGCAAGTATCTGCTGCAACTGCCTCTGCTGCAGTTGCTGCCACCACTGGTGCCACCAAGCAGCCACCATCAACATGAGAGCAACTGTCTACCACTGTAGCCACTGCTGCTGTGCAGGCAGCTTGCCAAAGCTACCACCAAAGCCACTGCCACCACAAGAGTGGCCTGCTACCACAGCAACTGCCACAGCAGCCACCGCCACTGTGTAGTCAGACCACTGACCACTCAACTGCACTGACACAAGGAGAGTCACCTGTAGAGTCCAGTGAAGGAGAGTAATAGAAGAAGCTATCGCTGTACCATATGAACAGACACCAATATAGAAATACTGGAAATAAAAAAAAAAAAAAGAAAATATGAGTCCACCAAAGGAATACAGTAACACTCAAGTACCAGACCCCATACAGCAGCAAACCTTTTAAATGACTGGAAATGAATTCTGAGTAATCTTAAGGAAACTCAATAAGAAATGAGAAGATGCAGTTAGATGACACAATGAACTGAGCAAAACTATCCAGGATATGATGGAGGAAATTTACAAAGAGATTAATATTTAAAAAAAGAATGAAGCAGGACTCATGGAACTGAAGGAGTTGATCAACAAAATTAAAAAAAAAACACAACTGAGAGGTTTAGCAGCAGTCTAGAGCAAGCGGAAGAAAGAATTTCTGATCTTGAAGACAGTCTCTTTGAAATAACTCAGGTCAACCAAAAAAACAATTTTTTAAAAAAAATGAAGAACATCTAAGAGAGACAGTTGACAACCTTAAGCTCTCAAATATCCAACTTGTGGGTGTTCCTGAAAGGTGGAGAAAGGAAAAGGCATTGAGAACATATTTCAGTGAAGTAACACTGCTGGCCCATTCCTTTCATGCAATAGGTACGTCTGTTCTCTTCTGGGCACTTTAGTTTGCACCCTCCATAACTCATCATACCTCTCTGCCCGTTGTCTTCAGCCAATATCTAGGGGCCAAGGGTCTTATGTTTGAGAAGGCTTCTTAGCTCCTGAGTCTTCTGAAGATTCAGGCAGGGCAGAACAATGGAGGTAAGCTGATTAGATCATTCAGGTACCTATTAAGTCTAAGGTGAAACTCAACCTTGAAATTCCTTGATGGTCATCAGTTTTAAGGGAATTTTTGGCTAATGATCTGGGAAAATCCTCTTCCTTGCTAGATTCCGTAAATAATTTTATAAGCCAGGGAGTGAGAATTTCAGATGTCAGTCAGAGTATTTTTCAGCAAAGTCTCTTTACTCTTTCCTCAACATAATATAAACAATAAAAGATTACTTATAATAGTTTCTCAACCTCCTGGTGGTTAAGTCTCTTTCCTCAGCCATTGAACTATGCCAAAGATCTAAATAGGAATTAGAGATCCCCTACCCTCTGTCCCACCCCAATCATCTTTCTTAGGGGCGGCAGAAAGAAAAAGGGTTTGTCTGGGTGAAACACTATATCTACAAATGGGTCATTGCTTCCTTCCCCTGGGAGAGCAGACTCTTCCTTTAATACTAAAGGTAATAGATAATGATGATCTCTGATGAATACTTTTACTTTCTCATGTGGGGCATTGAAAGGCAATTTTTATCAGGGATTTTCTATCAGAGATGACTCAAGGTAAACCAAAAATATCGGTAGTTCATGGTCTATGTTATTTCTTTGTTATAATTTACATAAATGATTTCATTAGAAGGAGAAAGGCTTATTGTGTCATCATCTCCTGATGAAAGTTTAGAAGTTAGTCTGCTCACTGACATTGAAAGGAAGCACTGAAACATGAGAAATGGCCAAGAAGGCCCTCAGTTGGTCCACTTCTTCAAGATTACTTAAGGGTTTCAGGTGACCCATCTCAAAAATCTCTACCTCCAACCCAACTCTACACAAAATAAATCACTTTATACCTATGGCTCTCAATTTTTAATGAGGGAGTGCTGTAGGTCAATTGTGTACCCCCAAAATTCATATACTGGAAACTTAATCACCACTGTAACAGTGTTAAGAGGGTAGGAAATCCTATTATGATAACAGAAGGGTGGTGCTTTAAGAGGTGATTAGATTGTAAGGACTGTGCTCTGGTGAACGGATTGATCCATTCATGGAGTAATGAGTTGATGGTTTAATGTGTGGTCATGGGTATGGTTCTGATGGCTTTGCAAGGAGAGCAAGTGAGGAGCTTAGCTCTCTCCTGCTCAGCCCATTCTCACTATGTGATACCCTGGTCACCCAGGACCCTTACATTTTCAGAGGCTGCAATCTGAAACACATCTGGTGAGATTTGTTTCACCAGGTGAAACAGAATTCTCACCCAGAAAAAGGCACTCTCCAGATGTGTTTCCCTGGACCTTGACCTTCTCAGCCTCTGAAAATGTAAGAAATAAATTTCATTTCTTTATAAATTACCCAGTTTTGTGTATTTCTGTTATAAGTAACAGAAAACTAATACAGGGAGCTTATTACAATGCAGATTTCTGGGTCCCACTTTTAGAGAATCTAGTTTCGCCAGTTCTGGACTGAGGATTCTGCATTTTTAACAAGTCCTGCAGGTAGCTCTGATGCAAGTGATACATGTACGCACACTGAAAAATTACTGCCTAAGGGCATTCTAACGTCTTGATTTTAAAATCACACTAAGGTTACAAATCTCTAATATCCTTACCTGAAAATACTTTCTAATGTCAATGGTGGGGTCTGGGAGGAGACTGAATACTTTAAATGTTGGTACATCGTAAAGACAGGAGAAGGGCACATAGGACGGGGACTTTACAGGCACTTAATTCTTTATAATTTCATAAAGCCTCCTCTATAGTAATAAAACCATATCAGAAATGAGAATAGATATACACCATAAGACAGAAAAAACAATAGAAGAGGAAAACATTTCTCTTCGAAAGGGGTGTCATTAAAAGGCATTATAAGTTGAAGTCAGGCTTAAATTTTGAGTGGAACAGGCAAGATATCATCTTTTAATTTTCAGAAAATTAGTTAAGAAGATTTTCTGCTGCAAGTAACAGATTACACAACCATTAATTACATAATCCATAAGGACATTCAAATATCACACAAAACAAGAAATCCGCAAGTGGGGGATTCCAGAAGTGGTGCCCAATGACCCAGGCGTGCTCTTCTCTGGTGTCCTCAGAATGTCAGCCTATTGTTCTAGACTTACTGCCGCATAGTCACAAGATTGCTGCACTTTAATACATTCAAGTCAGGAAGAGGGAATCATCTTACTTTGAGCAAAACTCTCTCCCCAAAGTGCACCCAGCAGACTTCCCTCATGTCACTTTCATCAGAACTAGCCAGAACTAGGTCAATTCAACCACCCTTAGTCTATGGTTCATACCCTGGTCTGGAGGGAAGTCTACCTTCTCTGAAATGCCAGTTCTAGAAAAAATTCAAGGTTTCTAAAATTGCTATATAAACTATAAAAAATAAGGGAAATGACAATAGGCAACCAGTCATACCTGCCTCAGTTTTGAAATTATCCTTTGGATTTTGGTGATTGCAGAACCTTAGGAATGCACTGAAAATGAAGTGGTAGAGTGAGAAGAAAAAGCAATGATTAGAATTGCCTCTAGGGATGGTGGAAGGGTGGGGTAGAATGGAAGTGCTTTATGGGAGATGACCTGGAAACAGAGCTGGCCTTCTTTTTTGATATTTTGGTCAGTCATGCCTGAACTGAGGATGAATGTAGAAACTTGAAGTGTCTGTCAACTTTGTATTGCCACAGGAATAATAAAATAAAAACAACAGCAAGCTTGTAACATCTTCTGTAAGCTAATGATCTTTTAGTTATTTCCAGAACCTATCTGTAAGATTGCTTATTGCAATAATTTAGTATCTTACCACCTTCTACTTAAATATAAAACAAAGTATGATTTCACCTTCTTACAACTCACTCACATGAAAGACTACGGTAAATAGCACTGTATAATGTTTGATTTCATCTTCAGTTCTAGAGATCACATAAGATATTTAGATGTGCTGGAAAAAGAAATGTCAACCATGTATGTAATGCATTTGTTTATTTTATGTTTTGCTTTGTTCCAAAAATACTTGAACTAGCTTAAAAGAATGCACCCAATGCAAACAGACAGTAGCAAGTGTAAATACCAGCCTTACACTTAAGGAGGACAAATTTGCTGTTCAGATAAAATACAAATGATGAAAAATAAATTTAACCCTTCCTGTGACTAATGATAGACTTTCATGGATTATTATTTCAAAATTAAAATCTAAATCTTTGCTTTCATTAAAGTTGTTTAAAACTAAATTTGTTTCTTTTGTTTCATACTTTCAAAACACTAAACTTGAACATTAATTTACATATCAACATACTTAATGGTTACTTAAATTATTTATTACTTTATAAAAATAGAGTTTCTATTTCAGAAGTAGAGTTTACATTTAATAATTATTGACATTGTAAACATTTAAAAGCTCTATTGATATGAACAATATTAAAACATAGGTATAATCTCCTTTTCCCTCAAAAATGAAAGACATTTCATCTGTGTTAATGTCTTAAAAATTTAAATCTTAAGCATTTTGTAAATAGAATAACAAATTCTTCATACTGGACTTTGCAATGGAAAACAGGCTCAACCTAAATTATAATTTTTTTTTGCCAATTATATGTGTATGTGTGTATGTATATGTGTTTAAGTGTGTTTATATGTGTGTATGATCTGAGAAAATTTTCACGATCATTTAAAACATGATTTTCAAGAACTGAAATATGGAGTAGTTGAAATAATTATCTGAGTTAGTCCTCACTTATTTAAGAGTTTTTGAGTTATTTAGGCTAATGATGGAAAAACCAAAAGCACATAAATCGAATACCGTAGAAGCTAACCTAGGGAGGTTGAGTTTAAAAGGAGCATTCCAATCAAGTCCGGGCAAATGAGGGCTAGTTTGAGTGATGATTGCTGAGAGTTAAATATTAATAAGAAATGCACTAAAGCATACTATGCATTTGTTTTCTTCAAAATTTACTTTATGTATATCATGTTTATCATTACACAGTAATGTTTTTGGAATATAGCTTTTTTATAAGAAGTTATGTTTCTGAAAAGAGAAAAAAAAGGACCGAAAACTTCATGATCTAATGTGACTGTCAGGTAAACATACCTAGGGTAAAAATGCCATCGTGACTGATACATAGTAGGCATTCAATAAACACTTATTGGAAATGAATGAATATGATGGTTTAATGGGTGCGGCAGAGCCATATGCAGATTCAGTTCTTCTGAGTTATGAATAAAAATCTTGAACATTGTTAATGACAGTAATGCCACTCTTACCAGAGAGCAGCCACTTTATTACAGTTATTTGACAGTGCTATACTTTCAGGAAATGAAAAATAACATTTGGGAAATAGAGAAAGATTATTGAAGAGGGGTTTGTCCAGCATGCCAGAAATAACAGTTTTATTATTGCTTTATCTAATGTTTGACCTGATTGAATCGGGTATGTATAGCAAAGGTTGGTTATACACAAAGGTTAGTACTGTAATCAAATTAATCTTATGACAAAGTCCACCTGATATATATGTAATGACAGCCATAATTGTATTGTGCCACCTGATCTATAGGCAACAGTAATCACATGATCACAAAAATAGATGTATGAATTAGTGTTCATTTTACACAAAGTGGGCCAGTGTTAATGGAGGTGAATGGGGAAGCGGATGGGACATAGGTGTACAGGAAAGAGGCTGGAGTCACTGAGGGAAGATTGAGCAGTTCAGGGAGTTACTCCAAGAGTACTAGGAAGACTCCTCAGGGCATCTGGAGTGCTGCATGTTGCTACCTTCTGCCCATGGCCTGGTGATCTGTGAAATTCTGGCTGATGGGCTTGTTCCTAATCAGGAACTCAGACAGCAAAGACATGGGAGGTAGTATAAACAATACAGCTTCCCTGATGAGAGAAAACTTGACAGACAGCTTGGTTCTTAGGCTCCTGACTGAAGGTAGTGATTGATATCATCTAAATTTTTCATGGAAAGGAACAGAGGAATCACAAAATCTCTTCTCCCCTCCTCTTAAAGTTGTGTTTTACTTACAGTAGAAAACTCTATGGTAAAATGAATGGCTGTCCACCTGTCCCCAAATCTCCAACTTCACCAAGGAGAGAGAAAGAGACCCCAAAAGTGGTAAGGACATGGGACAGTGCTTTGGGGAAAGCATTGAAATATCTGACGGTGTAAACATGCTAACACTTCTGAGATGCTGAAAAAGAGGCTATCATCCATGTTTCATTCACTCACTCACTCATTCATTCATTCGTTCATTTATTCAGAGAACATTTATCGAGCACTTAGTGTTCTTTCTCTCCAAGCCATTCTACAAATATAATGCAATTCTAATCAAAATCTCATTTGGGTGTTTCCATGGAACTTGACTCCTGGGCTGGCCCTGGACATACTCCCTAATTCAGACACCTACTCCCAGCTTCTTTAAGCCTTTTCAACCTTGTCAAAAGAGGCTGGAAGGGAGCTGTTGCACACTTGGAAGAAGATCTGTCCTCCCTTGATCAGCTTGCTCTTCATCAAGAGGGGTCAAGTGAGAGCCCCATACACCTGAAAGACTTCTACTTCCCTGGTAAGGATCAAGAGTAATCCAAGGAACCTGGATCTAATCTCTGTTGTCAGGGTCAGGAAGGCACTACTTGTGTTTGCAGTAAGACTGCCCCTTCCTAGATGTCTTTGCCTCCATCTGTAGGGTCAAGAGAGAGCCCTGGAAATCCACTACTCCTTGGTCCTCAACACTCACAGCCTTGCCACCAGTATTTGCCTTGAGCCCACTAGAATTAATCTCATGTTAAAACTGTAAGTGGCACAAGACTACTATCCCACTCATTTCCCACTGTAATTTCTACACTGTGCACACCCCCCTATTTTATTCCTTTCTCCTGCCTCTTCCTAACTTCTGAAACCTTTAACACCGTGTCCTTGGGAATTCATGATCCAGCATCAAGAAACTTCTGTATCTTGTCTTCTCTAAAGGTTCCTCTCACTTCCCTGCTCTAATTGAAACCTGGCTCTCTCCTGACCCTACTCCACACTATCAAGTGGTAAGATGATTTTTCTTCTATACAATTGGGGCCGGGGTGGGAGTATATTTCCTTCCTGTTCATCACCACTTTCAGAGCATTCTCACTCCCTCTTTCCTGAAAAAAACACTCATATGTGAGTCTGAGATCATCAGACAATATCACCCACTACTTCCATTGTCTACTAGCTCCTGGGTTACTGTCCTGCATTTTCTTTCTTTCTTTCTCTCTTTTGCAGGATTCGGGCATTTTATTATTTAAAATTTTTTTGTCCAGCTTTATTGAGCTGAAAATATATAATTGACAAATAAAAATTGTATATATTCAAATATACAATATAATGTTTTGACAGACATATCAAATATTGTGAAATGATCACCACAATCAAACTAATTAACATATCCCTAACTTCACATATTTACCTTTTTGTGTGTGGTGAGAATACTTAAGATCAATTCACGGAGCAACTCTAAAGTATTCGATACATTTTGATTTTGTTTTTGTTTTTGGTGGCTGGCCAGTACAGAGTTGATACAGTTTTATCAACTGTAGTTACTGTGCATTTAGTCTTCTGAACTTATTTATCATATAACTTCAAGTTTGTACCCTCTGGCCAGCATCTCCTCATTTCCCCCACCTCTGTCCTTCATTTCTTGTGTTTATTTCCTGACCCGCTGTACACTAATTCTCTTTTGGTTCTAGGTAATGTTACTGAACACATGGGTGATTCTTCCAACATCCTAGTCACTTAGTTCCTTGAACATCTCTCCTCCAATAATCTTGACTTTCATCATACCTTAGCTCTTCATTCCCATAATTAATCCTAGACCTTCTCATTACTAATAATTGCAATAGCTCCATAATCTCAATTTCCTGCACACTGTTCTCTGACAACCACCTTTTTAGCTCTTTCTTTTATACTACAGCTCTAACAAGCCTTGGATCCAGGCCATTAAGCCTATCATTTTTTAGCTGTCTCAATTCCTCCTGTTGGCCACTTTTCCCTCCGTTTAAATCTCATCGTCGAGCACTGTAATCCCTCACTTTCATTCATTCTCAAATGCTCTGCCCTTCTCTCTCATCTCATTATATTGCCTTGGAAAAACCACAACCTTGGTTAATTCAACTGTTGCCTGCTGGGTGTCCACAGTCACACGACCAAACATAGCTGGGGAAAAACACACCATTGTGCTGATTGCTCTCAATATAAATTCATGATCATTAACCTCATGTGGGTCCTTAATGATTTCTGAGAATTGTCCTGTATTCTCCTAGTCCATTCATTTTACCACACTCTTAAATGACAAATTTTTACATTCTCTTCTGTCCTTAAACCTGCAATAACTCCTCTCAAGTGAAGTGTTATTTTTAGATGAACAGTCTGGGCTCCCTTTAAAGGCTAATATTATCCTTTCTTGTTTATTAAAGTCCAACTCCAGCAATTCTTCGTTCTCTTTCCTACTGCTATGGTATGAATGTTTGTCCCTTCCAAAACTCACATTGAAATTTAATTGCCATTATAACAGTATTATAAGGTGGAACCTTTAAGAGGTAATCAGGCCGTGAGGGCTCCACCCTCATGGGTGGGATTGGTGCCATTATAAGAGGGCAAATTTGGCCCCCCTCTTGCTCTCATTGGTCCTCTCACCTTCTACCTTGGGATGAGTCAGCAGGAAGGCCCTCATCAGATGCTGGCACCTTGGTATTGGACTTTCCAGCCTCCAGAACTGTAAGCCAATAAATTTTGTTTATTATGCATCACTCAATCTGAGGTATTCTGTTACAGCAGCACAAAACAGACTAGGGCACCTGCATTATCAATTTTCCCTTCTCTTCATGATCATGCATACAAACATACTATTTTGTTCTCCCATCTTTAATTCAATCTGGAAACATTTATCCATCATTTATTATTCGCATCTACTGGTTCTAGAGGTATGAAAATGAAAAAGAATCATTGCATACTACCCCAATAGGTCAGAGGAGAGCTTCTCTAAGAAAGATTTTAGGATTACAGACTGTAGATGTAATGAGTTATAGTAGTTTAATACTATCTGTGAATTTCCATAATACCAGCTTTCTATTGACCAGGTAACATCTATAATAGAGGTCGTTTTGCTCAGAGAAGAATATTTTATGAGGCTCTACACACTTTTTGTCACTACAGATGATAAATTTGAGCTTAATTGTGAATACTCATGCATATCCTGCCGTCTTCTTTACAAAAAAGCAAAAAGAATCTTCTCCTTAAATTACGATTAGGGTAATAATAATTCCTACAGTTTATTGCCAATAAATTTAATGCTAATAAACTTATTGAATGCCAGACTTTGGGCTCCATGTTTTCAAACATTTGCTCACTTAATCTTCACAGCAATCTTGTGAGGCACATAGTGTTCCCTTAATTTATAGGTAGAAAACTGAAAAACAGAGAATTTTAAAATTTTTAATGAATCCCCTACTCATGAGCTTTATACAATTTTTAATTTAATCAGAATAACATAAAAATTCTGGTTTGAACAGTCAAAGACAGAAAAAGCATCCAGCAGATGGTCTGAACTAAATAAATCATGTACACTTGAGAATAAATGCCATCTTATGAAAGAGAATATGTCAATGGCTACAGTGGATTTATTGTGTGAGTAGTTTCTGCACAACACCAGGGACCCAGAGCAAAGACAGGCAATTTAGCCAACAGACAACTGGTACCATTAGGGGATATGAGGGTAGAAGGACATGGGTAAGAAAAGAGGAAGGAGCAACCACTCCTTGTTAGATACAATATACTTTTAAAATTAGGCAGTTTAGATTTATTTATTCCTAATGTTATATTTTTAAACCTATACAAAAGTTGAAAGAAATAGCACAATGAACAACCACATACTATTCACATAGATTGGAAAATTGTTATTTTGCCATATTTGCTTCTGTCTCTTTCCATAATTATATTTTTTTCTTTGGCTGATCCATTTTAAAAGTTAATTGCAGAAATCCTGAAGCTTCAGCATGTACCTCTCAAGAACGAGGACATTCTACCGTAACAATCCAATCATCACATTTAAATTGAACACGAATCCATTATTATTATCTAATATGCAGTCTATTTTCAAATTCTCCCAGTTGTACCAATAATCTCTTATATAGGTCATTTCTCCCTCTGATTCAGGATACAAGTACAGATCCTACACTGTACTTGGTTGTCAAGTTTCTTTAAAATCCTTTAATGTAGAACACTGCCCAGTCTTTTTTGTCTCTTATGATGTTTATCTCACAGAAGAGTCCAGGCCAGTTGTGTTGTAGATTGTTACTCAATTTGGATTAATATTTTTTTCTTTCAAGATTAGATTCACATTGAACTTTAAAAAAAAATTTTTTTATTGAATTATAATTGATTATATATATTTTGGGAGTTCAAAATTGACATATGTTGACCAAATCAATATTACTAGCATATATATTGTTACAAATTGCACTTATTCTTTATGCCCCTTGTCCAATCTCTCTCCATCCCCTTCTCCTTCCCCCTCCCACCTCTAGTTACCCTAGATTTCTTCTCTCCCTCTGAAAGAGTAATGGTTACTCTGTTGATTTGTTGCCTAGATGATCTGTCCAATGCTGAGAGGTGTGATCAGGTCCCCCAATATTATCATACAACAGATGCTTCTTCTGCCACTCTGGAATGGGCTTTGTGGAGAGAGACATCCTCTTCTTTTCTTTGGTCTCTGCTGGTGACTCTACTTGTGTCAATGCACTCCAGTGGCTGGTGGACCATCTGCACAGTGGTTGTGGCATCTAGCCACTTTCATGGCAGCCGTGGTTATTGTGGTGGCTGTGGTGGGCCATCCACATGGAGGTGATGTTTTGGGCATGCTCCTTACCTAGTTGGTAGTGGCATTGACGGTATGCCTGGTTGTGGGAGGGGGTCTGGTCCTCTACACCATACCTCAGGACCCCGGGTGAGGCCTGTGGCACTGGCAGTATGCCTGGTTGTGGGACAAGGGATGTGAACTTTTTTTTTTTTTATTGAAACATATGTGATTGGACATATCTGTGGGGACACACTCAAAATTTTTGATGGGAGTATTACATAGATAATGTTAAGATTAGTTTTAACAGATATTAGATTCTTGATAAATGTATTAACATAAATATTTTTCATTTCAGTAAATTACCTGTACATTTTAAATATTTATTTTATTTGCTTATAATACAATTTTACTCAAAACTGTAAAATATGAGATAAAATGTTATACTGTACTAATTGTCATGGTTAAGAAATCCTTTACAGATTAGCAGATTACATATTTTCATAGACAAATTTTAAAATTAAAAATGATAAAGCTAAAATGTGTAAATGTAATTGGTTTAAAATATTTGTGTATTTACTGTGAACAAGACTATATATGCACTATATAATTTTTGTCTAGGCGATAATGAAGTTATGGTAATATGAACCCTTTTCAGTAAATCTTAACAAGTCTTTGCTGGAAAGTGGAGTAAAATTAACAAGGTGTTTGGTGAGACTTGCCAAAATTTTTAGTTATAGAAACAGAAATTACAGAAAATCTTATGAAATAGGCTCGACACTTGTTTATAGTATTTATTTACAAAATTTTAATATATGCTTTACACAAATAATGGCTCCTGTTTATTGACTATGGGCTAGATCTTTCACATGTATCTCCTGTAATTAGCACAACAACTTTAGGAGGAAGATATAATTATTAAAATTTTATATATGGGAAACAAAGGAACTTTTAATTGTTATACTAAATTCCTTTGATTTTATCAGTACATAAAAATGCTATATTTTATTGTCATGATTGATGCTATGGCATATTCTAAACTCCAGGTGAATGCATGTGTGTGTGTGTGTGTGTGTGTGTGTGTGTGTGTGTGTGTGCGCGCGCGCATGCATGCATGTGTTTTCCTCATGAAAAAAGAGGAGAATAAACTTAAATTTACATTTTTGTAAAAGTAGTTTTTACTGTTTACCCCCAGTAGAGTCTTTTATGTTCTGGATAGAACTCTGAGAATAGGCTTATTTTTTCCTTTGTATCATTTTGTTTTTTCAATAAAAAACATTAATGTGGTGTAATATGAACAATTATACCAACAGCCAGGATGAAAGAGAGCTACTGTTTACATTCTCTTCCTTAATAAGTGTTATGTTTGCTTTGGCTAAATTGCACTTTGGCAAATTATCATCTTTTCAATGTTAACTTTTTTCAGGTAAAAAGTGATGTATAAGTATAAAGAAGTGAAAACTTAGTTTTAAATTCCCCTAAATTTTAAGTCAAATTCTAAAATAAGAAGTGTAATGATTATTTCTTTATTATATAAATATCTTCAAAATAAACCATGGTTAAATTCATAATATTAAAGTAGACATTTAAGGTAGGAAATCCTTTATAAAAGGAGTTATTTTTAGCTCAAATCACCTAGCATCTAATTTTAATTTCTGCATGTTCTTAGGTATCTTAGGTATAACTTTTCTACGCCTGATATCTTAGAGCAAGCAGATTTGTAGAATGAAAAAAAAAAAAAAGGAGTGTGTGAACAAAGTTTGTTAAATATTGCCACTAAGAGAGGATTTCTCCAAACGTCTGGCTAAGCTATCTTATAGAAGCAGTCCTGGGGAAAAAAGAATTGGACAGACACACAAGCCTGAGGGATCACAGAGAAAACCAGGGTCTAGTGTGTAATATAAGTGCTGTGATTCAAGTCATTTACTTAATGCGATGATTTAAAACTGTGATAAGAGGCAGGCAAAATGTGGTGTGAAATTCAAAACAAAGTGTGGTGATCTGCCTTGTTTTCAACTTGTTGCTATCTGATGAAAACACTTCCACAAGCAAGACTGATGAGCAGATGGCGCTAATAAGGCCAATTAAGTGCTAAGCTTCTGGAAATGTTTTTGTTGAGTGACATCTTCAGACTGGTTTCTGCTAACGTGCATCTTAAGCCATGTGTTTCTAAGGTACAATAGCATTAATACTTATGATCACTGGAATTTGCGTTTTCAAGAATACAGACGCAGACAAGACAAATAAAACCGCTTTGTTCCAATTCTAAAGACAGTATGTGAACTTGAGTGTTGAGATTCTAATGCTTTTAGGACTCTGGGGTGTGACGGGGGGCTTAGCCTAGGTTATTGGTTTCCAGCAAGTATTGCATGAAGAAATTTTCTGTAGTCTGAAACTAAAGAGAAATTTAAAAAACAGTAATGGATTTTTGGGAGGGTGCTTTCTCCCTCTTAACTTTTACTTTTTTTTCCCTGGTAGTTTGAAAGTCATTCTTTTATTGATTTTTATATGCATACTTTATTTTACTTGGATCACAGGCAAACAAAATTGAATTAATATAATACATTGTCATTTTTGGTTCACAATTGATCTTTCATTATTTTCTTTAAATTTTTATTTTATTTTTGAAATTTATTTTTACTTACACTTCTCCATCGTCCAAAAAAAGGTATGATGAATATCCACCCAAGCCAAGAATCAAAATACTATTGATAGTTTACATCTACCTATAGATTCTTCCCTTATCCTACTTCCCTGACTCTCCTCCACCAAGCTTCCTAGGTAACCTCTATCCTGAATTCTATATTTATTATTCCCTTATTTTTTTAAAATATAAAAATATATTTTATAATTATATTTAAAGACTCAAAATAATTTTATCACAAACATGAATAATTAAATGTTATATATTCTTGGACTTTATGAAAAGAGAGCTTTATAGAAAGGGAATTATGTAAAAAGAGCAACATATTTTATAAAGAGGATATTAAAAGGGACTTGCTTTTTTCCCATTAGACATTATGTTACTAACATTAATCCATGTAGTGTAGGGAGCCAAGGTTCATTCATTTTCATTGCTATGAGAATAAACTATAATTTATTTACCCATAAACATCTGAGTTGTTTCCAGTGTCTTGTTATTATGGACACCGATGCTATGAACATTCTAATGCTTATCTCCTCAAGCATAGATAGAAGAATTTACCTGGAATGTACTCAGGAGCAGAGTACTGTGTTGTAAGATAAGCATGTTTAACTCTGTAAGATTACATGCCAAATTGTTTTCTAAAGTGGTTCTACAGTTTATAAAATAATGCCAAACTGTTTTCCAAGTGGTTGTATTGAATGACATTCCTACTGGCAATGAATAAGAGATCCTTTTAACTCACATATTTTCCTATATGAGTATACTTAACTTTGTATTTTTTAGAAATAAATAAAATATCTAATAAAATAAGAACCTTAGCACTCTATCCACAAATCCATCTTTTACACTGTCTTCATTGTAGTTTCATCTTTTTGTTTCTCAACATAAACAAATGGCATTGGATTTTTTAGTTAATTAGATTTACCAAAAACCTATACCAACTTCTTTGCTTACCATTTCTTCTTGCATCTACTTCTTTCTTCTTGATTGATTTTTCTTCTTTCTCAATGTGTCTTTTAATAATTTTTTTAGTGATAATTTTTTTAGTGAAGGTCAGTGGGTAGTAAACTCTGTGTTTATATGTGTTCTGGTTACCTATTGCTGCATAACAAACCACCCAACACTTAGTGGCTTGAAACCACAACAGTTATTTTGCTCACAAATCTTCAGTGCAGGCAGGGCTTGGTGGGAGGGTTTGACTCTGCTCCATGTGTTGACTGCTGGGGTAGCTTTACTCAGTGATAAAGGAACTGTGTCCGAGATGGTTTACTCATATGTTTGACCAATTGGGGCTGGCTGTCAGCTGGGAGTTGAGATAGGGCTGAAGTCTGGGGGCCTGGATTACTCTTCATATTGGCCTCTCCGTGCCCAACTCCAAGTGTGAAGTTCAAGGGTGAACATCTTAAGAGAGAGTTAGGTGGTAAATGATTGCCTTTTATGACCTGGCCTCAGAAGTCACATAGCACTGCTTCTACTGTACTCTTCTAGTCATGGATGTCAAAGGCCCAACCAATTTCAAGGGAAGGAACCATAGATTCCACCTCTTAGTGAGTTTGGAAAGAGTAAGTTTGGAAGGGCAAAAAATTTTATTGCAGCTATTTAAAAAAATGCAATATAAGGATTCATACTATTTATTTATTTAAATTCAGGAAAGTTGTCAGTCACTTTCTCTCTTCTGTATTTCTAGAGCTATACATGTATGAAGGAAATTCTCAATGCTTCCACCCATATCTCTTAACTTCTCTTATATTTTCCACCTCTTTATTTACCTGTGCTGTGCTCTGGTTGATTCTTAAGTATTTTTTAATTTAAGAAGAAAATTTAGTAACTATGCTTTTTTAATTTCTAGGATTTCTAACTGGTCCTTTTAAAAATATCTATCTGTTCATGTTTAACTTCTTCCTATTTTTTGTTTCACAGTCAAGTTTTTTCTTATTGGTGCTATTTCTTCCATTATCTCTTTGCCGATCTAAAACATGCTTATCTTTGAACACTTTTCTGATTGTGTTATTATTTCAGTTTCTTTGGGAGTGAATTCTTCCACTTGTTAAATCTGGTGGCGATTCTTTCACAGTAACAGTTTTCCTTACATTTTTTTTTCTTTATTACAGGTTCATCATAAAAGGGAATCTTATGTCCCCTTTTTTTCTGAGTTAATTCTTCTCTGTCTAAAAGCATTGGAGTTGACACCACCCCTCCCCTACCCTAGGTTTTCCATTTTAGAACATGGTTTTATATTGAGAAATCAGGGCTCTCTTTCTCCAGGGAGATCAAAAACTCTACCTCTGAGAAAGAAAGCCTCTTGGCTGACTGTTCCAAGAGGCTTGCCTGCTCAGGGGTTAAGTAGTGGCGACCAGAATCCTGATAGAAATATGGACAGTAAAGGCTATTCTGAGAAGATCTCAGATGTAGATGAGAAGAACTTATTGGAAACTGGGGCAAAGATCATCCTTGCTATGAACTGATAAGGAACTTAGCTGCATTCTGTTCATGCCCAAAAGTTTTATGGAATGTGGAACTTCAAGGTACTGAACCAGGGTATTTGTTGGAAGAAATTTCTAAGCAGCAAAACATTCAGGAAGCTGCATGGCTACTTGCAACAGCCTATGCTGAGTTGCAGCAGAAAAGGCATGATGTAAAGACAGAATGCATAATTAAAAGGGAAGCAGTATGTGAAGATTTGGAAAATTTGCAGCCTGGCCACATGGTAGAGAAGAAGAGAGCATTTTCAGGAGAAAAATGCAATGTTGCTAACAAGGTTAGTACAAAAGAAGGGAATTATCAAGAGAAGGGAGAAAAGGCCCTGAAGGCATTGCAGAAGCCTTTGGGGCCAACCCTTCCATTACAGGTCCAGAGGCCTAGGGAGACAGAATGGTCTCAGAGAAGAAGCCTGAGGTACATTCCAAGGGCTCACCACCCAGGGCCACCTTGGGATGCTGCTCCCCACACCAGCACCTCAGATGCTTTGGCTGCTCCAGCTATGGCTAAATTGGCCCTAGGTATGGCTGGACCTGCACATTTGGAGAACACAAGTGGGAAGTCTTGGCAGCATCCATGTGGTGTTAGGTCTGCAGGCTCACAGAATGCTAGAGCTGTGAAGGCTTGGGAGCCTCCACCCTGATTTCAAAGGATGTATGAAAAAGCCTGGGGGCTCAGGAAGAGATCTGTTGCAGGGGTAGATTCACCACATACAGCCTTTGCTACAGCAATGCCATGAGGAAATGTGGGGTTGCAGTTGCAGCAGAAAAATCCCACCAAGGCCATGCCTAGTTGGAGCTGTGGGACTGGGACCGCTATGGAGACCCCAGAATTGCGGATCTATCAGCATGCAATGCCAGCCTGGAAGAGATGAAATGTGGCCTGAAACCAGGAAAGCCATTGGAGCAGAGCTGCCCAAGGACTTGAGGACCAAACCCCACACCAGTGTACAGAGGACATTGACCATAGAGTCAAGGTACATGATTTGCCAGCTGTAAGATTTGATGCCTGCCCTGCTTGGTTTTGGATTCACTTAGTACCTGTCACCCCTTTCTTTTGGCCAGTTTCTCCCTTTCTGAATGGTAATATGTACCCTACGCTTGCCCCACCAGTGTATCTTGGAAGTAGATAACTTATTTTCATTTCACAGGTGGGACTTCGAACCTTGGACTTTTGAGTTAAAACAAGACTTTGGGGATGAAATGAATGTATTTCTATGTGAAAAGGACATGAGTTTTGGGGGAAAGGGATGGAATGCTGTGGATTGAATGTCCCTCCCCAAACTCATTGAAGCTTGAATTGTATCCCCCAAGTTTTATGTGTTAGAAACTTGGCCCCCACTGTGACTGTGGAGAGGGTTGGAAATCCTACTACGGCAATTGAAAGGTGGGGCCTTGAAGAGGTGATTGGGCTGTAGGACCATGCCATAGTAAATGGATTAAAAATGGTGATCAGAGGTGCAGTTCTGAGGGCTTTAAAAAGAGAGCATGTGAGAGTCTCTCTCTCTCTCTACTCTGCCATTTTCTGCCATGTGACACCACTCGGTCACTGTCACCACTGCCAAGGCTTTCATCAGATGTGTTCCCTGGACTTTGGAGTTCCCAGCCTCAGAAATGGTAAGCAATAAATATCATTTTCTTATAAATTACCCAGTTCTGTGTATTTTATTATAAGCAACGGAAATAGACTAATGCAATAACACAGTCAGAAAAGTGCTTTGTACCTAAATTTGTGGCTCTGGCTGTTATAACTTGTGGCTATAGTCCTGAAGTCCTGTGTTTCATAAAGTGGGCCTAGCTACCATCCTCAGAAGTAAGGAGAGCACCCTAAATCCTCATCCACTTATACCATTTGAATTCCTGGCAGTTACTGCTTATTTCCAGTCAAGAGCCCAGTAGTCCTGAAGCTTCAGATCCTGCTTACTTCCATTCTATTTTGTTCTGTGGAGATTTTACATAATGTTTATATTTCTTTAGCCCTTGCTTAAAGTTGGAGGTAGAGTACTTTTACCACTTAAAGACACTCCACCAGCTTCTGTGGTGAGTTTTTTGTTAAATGAAACTATAAGCATTAAGTTTATAAGTTTATCCCTTTATTCTGGGATTTTTGTTACAAAGACGATGGTAATCATATTTCTTAACAGCCTTTCTTGCCAATTAAGAAGTTGACAATCTTGTGTAGGGCTCAAAAATAATTCTAAAATTTTACTAGCCTGTGATTTCCAAAATTTGGGAACCACTGATTGAGCATTCACAGGTACCTGAGAGCAAATTTGTGTTGTGTGACTATCATTCATTTATCAAAACAATGTAGTACTGTGCAGAAAATGTACACAGTCTTGTTCTAGATGCTAAAAGTGATACAATATAAAAGACAAGATATGCTTCTTCTTCTAGAATTTAAAATCTGTTTGTATGCTTTCCATTTGCTACATACCCTAAATTATGTCCATATATTTTGGTACTCAAGATTGAGGACCACGTCTAATTCATACCCTAAGTGTCTAAACATATTGAATACTGTGCTACAGCTGTATTTAATCCATCCTACTTTTCCTCCTTATCATTATAATCACTATAAAGGACAATAAAATAGTTACACAGAAGACTAAGAATTGGTCTCTATCCTCAAGGAACCCATAATCTAATTAGAAAGACAATATACATGGACAGAAAGATTAATAACACCACAAGGTAGCACATGATTAACTTACAATAAGTGGTACAGAGAATAAGTGAGAGAGAAATCACTAAGGAAGTGAGATGTTAGCTGTACCTGAGATATGTGGACACTCCAGGTACCCTGAAAATATAGTGCCCCCTCAAACCCGTAATATTTAAATATTTAGGAAGGCAAGGTGATAAAGAATGCCTGTTAGCAGCCATGCTAAACCTTCCTTCTATTGTCCAGAAGAACTCTCTACTTCAGCTCAAACTTGCATGCCCCACTCAGTAATGCAACAACTCAGCAGTTACCTGGGTCCAAGCTTCTTTGGAATTTAGCAAATTTCTATTCTTATAAGAATATGATGCTTATTCTAATCTGTTTATCAAAATATTTCCTCCAACCACAGCATTCTACAAAAGATATTTTAGTGCCTCGATGATGTTTTAGCATACCTTGTAGATTGGTACTACAAACCTGCACTACTGAGGACAGCAGGATTTTTAGTAAATGGAACAATAGTGGGATCATTCCAGAAAGGGGGAATCATGCAAGTAAAGGTGTAGATAAAAAATAACATCTTAAGATTATACTAGTATCTGTAATAATTTATTCTTGATTTTGCAATCTTAGCAGTCTTTATGAGCAAATCTTGAGAACTCTAAGTTCAGTCAGAAAGTTGATTGTTAATTTTAGTCATATTACCATAACTTTACCATATTAAGCTATACTTCCAAAGTTTTTGATAGATGTATTAGTTTGCTAAGGCAGTTGTAATGAAGTACTGCAAACTGTTGGCTTAAACAACAGGAATTTATTATCTCACAAGTTCTAGAGGCTACAAATCCAAAATCAAGGTGTTGGCAAGGGTTAGGGATACGTTCCTTCTGAGGGCAGTGAGGGAAGGATCTGTTCCAGGACTTTCTCCTTGACCTGTAGATGGCCGTTTTCAGGTATACACGGCACTCTTCCTGTATGTGTGCATCTGCAAATTTTCCCTTTTTATAAGGACATCAATCATTTTAGATTAGGATGTACCCTAATGACTTAAGGACCTCTGTAAATACCCTATCTTCAAGTAAGTTCACATTTGGAGGTACTGGGAGTTAGGACTTCAACATATAAATTGTGGGGGACACAATTCAACCCATAACAATGGAGAACTTACTTTTTTTTGTTGATTATTAGTATCAAAGTTAACAGTGAGCCCCTTGAAAAAGTTCAAAGAGGACTTGGTTCAAGTCCTTTCCCAGAAAGAAAAGTCAGAGAAGGGAAATTTGATAACCAAGGTGAAGTGGACAAGTTCCTTAAAATACACAAACTATCATATCTTACTGAAGAAGAAATAGATTACCTAAATAGCCCAATATCTATGATTAAATTTGTAGTTAAAAACTTTCATGCAAAGGAAACTCCAGGTGCGGATGGTTTCATTGGTTAATTTTACTAAAAATTTAAAGAAATAATATCAATTTTACATAGTTCTTCCAGAAAACAGAAGAGGAAAAAACAAAACAAAACCAAAACACCAATTCCAAAATCATTCTTAAGGCTAGTATCATGCTGATATCAAAGTCAGAAAAAAACATTGTAAAAAAGAAAACTACAGACCAATGATTCCTCATAAACATAGACACAAAAATTCTTAACAAAATGTTAGAAAATTTATATATAAAAAGATTAATATACTATAACCAAGTGAAATTTATCCCAGGAATACAGAGTTGATATAGCATTTGGAAAACAAACAAACAAAAACCCCGCAAAACCAATGTAACTCACCACATTAACAGGTCAAAGAAGAAAAACCGTATGATTATCTCAACAGAAGCAAAATACTATATGATGAAATTCAACATCCATTAATGGTAAAAACAAACAAATGAACAAAAAAACCATGACCACAACAACAATAAAAAAACTTCCAAAAAGCTAGGAATTGAAGGGAACTTCCTCAACCTGACAAAAGACATCTACAGCTAACATCACACCATATTGTGAAAAAGTGAATGCATTGCCTCTAAGAGTGGGAACAAAGCTAGCATGTCTATGCTCACTATTTCTATTTAAGATTGTTCTGAACGATTTAGCAGTGCAATAAGGCAAGAAAAAGATATAAAAGATATACAGTTTGAAGAGGAAAAATTAAAACTCTTTATTCTCTTTATTTTTTATATTAAATGTTAAAGATGTCTCATAGACTAAAAACTATAAGATATTACTGAGAGAAATTAAAGATTTAAATAAATGGTAATACATACAGTTTTTATGATTCAGAAGATTCTTTATTATTAAGATATTAATTTTCCCCCAAATGATCTATAGATTCAATGTAATCCCAATCAAAACATCAGTAGGCTTTTTTTTTTTGGTAGAAATTGGCAGGCTGGTTCTACAATTTTCATGGAAATATGAAGGATCTAGAATAGCCAAAACAACTTTGATAAAGAAGAACAAAATTGGAGGTCTTATAATACCAGATATAAAGAATGATTACAAAGCCATAGTTTTCAAGCCAGTGTGATATTGGTAGACATACAGATCAATGGAACAAAATAGAGTTTGGAAATTGACTTAGATGTACATGATCAATTGATTCAGACAAAGATGCTAAGGCAATTCAAAGTGGAAAGGATAATCTTTTCAACAAATGATGATAGACCAAGTGGAGAGTAATATGACGAAAAAAACTTACCTCTTACCCCACATATGAATATATACAAAAATTTACTTCAAATGGACAGTAGTCTTAAGTATAACAGCTAAAACTATAAAACTTCTAGAAGAATGCATAGCATGAAATCTTAGTAACATTAGATTTGGCAATGATTTCTTAAAAAGGACACAGAAATGTTGAAACAGGGAACACGGGGCCAGGGCTGCTGTGGATGCAGCCAGGATCCCGGAGGCTGGGGCCGCACTGAAGGCGGCCAGCTGCCCTATTCAGGATTCGAGGTTTCAGGCCGGCATTAAAGAAGATTCCTGGGAGCGCCCGAGCGGCGCCGCGACTGAACAGCCCGAGGCGGCAGCGCCGAGAACACGGAAGGCAACAAACCAGAGACAGAGCGAGCGCCCGACCTGGCACAGCACTGTGAGTGATCCCTGGCACAGCTCTGTTCGGGGGGTGAATGCCCACGCGGCTCCCGCCTGCACCACCAGGCCACTCACTGCCACGGTGCTGCCTCCATTTTCCCAGGTGCGGGCAGCTCTGCCCTGCTCGGCCATCACTGAGCCCATTTGCTTGGCCTGGCGCGGGGCTTTCCGGACCCTGCGGCCGACCTCCTCTCCCACTCCCTCCGCGGTTCTCTGGCAGGGCTGGGGCTGTGGGGCGTCCCGACCAGTTTTGGGAGGGCTAGGAAGTACGGGCGGGCCGACTGTCACTCCACCACACCCTGGACTCCGGCCCCGGTAAACTTCCTGTTACTGGGAGGCAGATACCATCTCTGCGACCACCAGTTTGGAAAAAAGCCTAACGAATTTCTGGTTGGGAATAGTGTGGTAGGAGAGTTCCCAGGTCCACTTGAACCTGCCGGAGAGCAGGCTGCAGGCGGGCACTAGACGCAGTTTATACCAGGGGGATACAAAGGTGAACAAGACCCGAGAAAGATCTACACAGTGCTACAAAGGCACCCAGAGAGACCGGTCGTCTGTGCCTAGCAGAAACCTGGTAGACTTCCTGGGCGAGGCGGTGCTGAGCAGGGTCTTGAAGGCCCAGCTGATAGACGAGGGGTGCAGAAGACACGCCCCAGCCCAGCACAGTGTGCACAGAGGGGGGAGACGTGCGGCCAGGGAGGCAGAGACTCGACAGAAACCACACACCCGGTGGGGTCGCCACTGCACGATCTAACAGCCTGGGCCAGAGCACACGGAACGGGGAGAAGTCCTGTACAGAAAGTGAAAGCTCAACAGAGATCACACACCCTGTGGTACGTGATCCACCAGCCCAGCAGAGTACAAGCTGACCAGAAAGGTGGATCCCCGGAGAAGCCCAAGACCCGAGGCAACCACACACACAAGACACTAGAGGCCAACTGAGCAGTCACGGCGGGAGCCATACCAAATTGGCAACCACAGCAACATCCTAGTTAGTCATTAGTCTTAAACCGGTGGACTGTGAAACCCCCTGCAACAATGAATAAACACCAAAAAAAAAGACACCAGAAATACAAAAAATCAAGAAAGTACACCACCAAAAGTTAATAAATCTCATACTCTAGATCCTATAGAACAAGAAGCCCTTGAAATAACTGACAAGGAATTTCGAGTGATAATTCTAAGGAAACTGAATGAGATACAAGAAAACTCAGCTAGACATCATGATGAAATGAGGAAAAGTATACAGGATCTGAAAGAGGAAATATACAAGGAAATCAATGTCCTGAAAAAAAATGTAGCAGAACTTGCTGAACTGAAGAAGTTATTCAGCGAAATAAAAAACACAACGAAGAGTTTAACCAGCAGGCTTGTCGAAGTTGAAGAGAGAACCTCTGAACTTGAAGATGGGCTGTTTGAAATAACACAAGCAGACAAAAAGAAAGAAAAAAGAATCAAGGACATGGAAGAAAATCTGAGAGAGATATCAGACAACCTCAAGCGCTCAAATATCCGAGTCATGGGTATTCCAGAAGGGGAGGAAAATGGAGATTCCATTGAAAACATATTCAACAAAATAGTGGCAGAAAACTTCCCAGGTATAGGAAAAATCACAGATCTTAGGATCCAGGAAGCTCAACGATCTCCAAACGTATTCAACCCAAAAAGGCCTTCTCCAAGACATGTCATAGTCAAATTGGCAAAACTCAGAGACAAAGAGAGAATCTTAAAAGCTGCAAGAGAGAAGCGTCAAATCACCTATAAGGGAGCCCCAATCAGGTTAACATCAGACTTTTCATCACAAACCCTAAAAGCTAGAAAGGAATGGGATGATATTTTCAAAATACTAAAAGACAAAGATTGCCAGCCAAGAATATTCTACCCTGCAAGGCTATCCTTCCGAAATGAGGGGCAAATAGTATATTTCTCAGACAAACAAAAACTGCGGGAGTTCACTACCACAAGACCACCCTTACAAGAAATCCTCAAGGGAGTACTGGGTTTGGTTCCTGAAAAATAACTACCACTGCCATAAAAACCTAAGAAAAATCTAAACCCGCTAGTACAATAAAAATGGCATTCATGAAGAGAAAACAAGTTAACAAAAACACTATCTACAACCTAAGGAACCAACAAACAAAGAAACCAAACAGTAAATCAGAAAGCAAGGAACAAAAGACACCTAAGACAACCAAACAACCAATAAAATGCTAGGAATAAATCAACACCTTTCAATAACAACTCTTAATGTTAAAGGCTTAAATTCCCCAATTAAAAGACACAGACTGGCTGACTGGATCAAAAAGCAGGACCCAACTATATGCTGCCTACAAGAGACCCACCTCACCCATAAAGATTCACACAGACTAAGAGTGAAAGGATGGAAAAAGATTTACCATGCAAACAGAAAAGTAAAACGAGCTGGAGTGGCTATTCTTATATCTGACAAAATAGACTTTAAACTAAAAACCATAAAAAGAGACAATGAGGGACACTACTTAATGATAAAAGGACTGATCCATCAAGAAGACATAACAATCATAAATATGTACGCACCCAATGTTGGAGCAGCCAGATTTATAAAACAAACTCTATTAGACCTAAAGAAGGAAATAGACACTAATACCATAATAGCAGGGGACCTGAACACTCCACTGTCAATATTAGACAGATCATCTAGGCAAAGAATCAGTAGAGAAACAGAAGATCTAAACAAGACTCTAGACCAATTGGAATTGGCAGATATCTACAGAACATTCCACCCAACAACCTCAGAATATTCATTCTTCTCATCAGCACATGGATCATTCTCCAGGATAGATCACATATTAGGTCACAAATCAAGTCTCAATAAATTCAAAAAAATTGGAATTATCCCATGTATCTTCTCAGACCACAATGGATTAAAACTAGAAATTAATAACAAACAAAACTCTGGAAACTATACAAACACATGGAAATTAAACAGCATTCTACTTAATGACATATGGGTCCAAGAAGAAATCAAGCAGGAAATCAAAAAGTTTATTGAAACTAATGAAAACAATGATACATCATACCAAAACCTGTGGGATACTGCAAAAGCAGTATTGAGGGGAAAATTTATTGCATTAAATGCTCACTTCAGAAGAATGGAAAGATGGCAAGTGAACAACCTAACACTTCACCTTAAAGAACTAGAAAAACAAGAACAATCCAATCCTAAAGTTAGCAGACGGAAAGAAATCATTAAGATCAGAGCAGAACTGAATGAAATTGAAAACCAAAAAACAATTCAAAAGATCAACGAATCAAAGAGTTGGTTTTTTGAAAAGATAAATAAAATTGACAAACCATTAGCATGGCTAACAAAAAAAAGAAGAGAGAAGACTCAAATAACAAAAATTAGAAATGAAAAAGGCGATATTACAACTAATTTATCTGAAATACAAGGAATCATTCGAGACTACTATAAACAACTATACGCCAACAAATTTGAAAATCTGGAGGAAATGGATAAATTTCTGGACACACACAAGCTCCCAAAACTGAACCGTAGAAAATCTGAACAGACCAATAACAATAAAGGAGATTGAAGCTGTTATCAGAAGGCTCCCAACAAAGAAAAGCCCAGGACCAGATGGATTCACAGCAGAATTTTACCAAACATTCACAGAGGAATTGACACCGATTCTTTACAAACTATTCCAAAAGATTGAAACGGACGCAAATCTCCCAAACTCATTCTATGAAGCAAACATCATCCTGATACCAAAACCAGGTAAAGATATAACCAAAAAAGAAAACTACAGGCCGATATCCTTGATGAATATAGATGCAAAAATCCTCACTAAAATACTAGCAAACAGAATACAGCAACACATACGAAAAATTATTCATCACGATCAAGTGGGATTCATCCCAGGGATGCAAGGTTGGTTCAACATACGCAAATCAATAAATGTGATACACCATATTAATAAACTCAAACACAAGGACCATATGATCATCTCTATAGATGCTGAAAAAGCATTTGATAAAGTACAGCACTCATTCATGACAAAGACCCTCTATAAGTTAGGTATAGAGGGAAAGTATCTCAACATAATTAAAGCCATATATGACAAACCCACTGCCAATATCATCCTGAATGGGGAAAAGCTGAAAGCTTTTCCTTTAAGAACAGGCACTAGACAAGGATGCCCACTCTCACCACTCCTATTCAACATAGTGTTGGAAGTACTAGCCAGAGCAATCAGAGAAGAGAAGGAAATAAAGGGCATCCAGATTGGAAAAGATGAAGTCAAACTGTCCCTGTTTGCAGATGACATGATCCTATATATCGAACAGCCTAAAACCTCTACAAAAAAACTGTTGGAATTGATAAATGATTTCAGCACAGTAGCAGGATACAAAATCAACACACAAAAATCAGTAGCATTTCTTTTCTCCAATAGTGAACATGCAGAAGGAGAAATCAAGAAAGCCTGCCCATTTACAATAGCCACCAAAAAAATAAAATACTTAGGAATTGAGTTAATCAAGGAGGTGAAAAATCTCTATAATGAGAACTACAAACCACTGCTGAGAGAAATTAGAGAGGATACAAGAAGATGGAAAGATATTCCATGCTCTTGGATTGGAAGAATCAACATAGTGAAAATGTCCATACTACCCAAAGTGATATACAAATTCAATGCAATCCCCATCAAAATTCCAAAGACATTTTTCTCAGAAATGGAAAAAACTATTCAGACATTTATATGGAACAATAAAAGACCACGCATAGCCAAAGCAATGCTGAGCAAAAAAAATAAAGCTGGAGGCATAACAATACCTGACTTTAAGCTATACTACAAAGCTATAATAACCAAAACAGTATGGTACTGGCATAAAAACAGACACACTGACCAATGGAATAGAATAGAGAATCCAGAAATCAACCCACACACTTACTGCCATCTGATCTTTGACAAAGGCACCAAGCCTATTCACTGGGGAAGGGACTGCCTCTTCAGCAAGTGGTGCTGGGATAACTGGATATCGATATGCAGGAGAATGAAACTAGATCCATACCTCTCACCGTATACTAAAATCAACTCAAAATGGATTAAGGATTTAAATATACACCCTGAGACAATAAAACTTCTTAAAGAAAACATAGGGGAAACACTTCAGGAAATAGGACTGGGCACAGACTTCATGAATACGACCCCAAAAGCACAGGCAACCAAAGGAAAAATAAACAAATGGGATTATATCAAACTAAAAAGCTTCTGCACAGCAAAAGAAACAATTAAAAGAGTTAAAAGACAACCAACAGAGTGGGAGAAAATATTTGCAAAATATACATCTGACAAAGGATTAATATCCAGAATATATAAGGAACTCAAACAACTTTACAAGAAGAAAACAAGCAACCCAATTAAAAAATGGGCAAAAGAGCTAAGTAGGCATTTCTCTAAGGAAGATATCCAAATGGCCAACAGTCATATGAAAAAATGCTCAACATCACTCAGCATCCGGGAAATGCAAATCAAAACCACATTGAGATACCATCTAACCCCAGTTAGGATGGCTAAAATCCAAAAGACTATGAACGATAAATGCTGGCGAGGCTGCGGAGAAAAAGGAACTCTCATACATTGTTGGTGGGACTGCAAAATGGTGCAGCCTCTTTGGAAAATGGTATGGAGGTTCCTTAAACAATTGCAAATAGATCTACCATACGACCCAGCCATCCCACTGTTGGGAATATACCCAGAGGAATGGAAATCATCAAGTCGAAGGTATACCTGTTCCCCAATGTTCATCGCAGCACTCTTTACAATAGCCAAGAGTTGGAACCAGCCCAAATGCCCATCATCAGATGAGTGGATACGGAAAATGTGGTACATCTACACAATGGAATACTACTCAGCTATAAAAACGAATGAAATACTGCCATTTGCAACAACATGGATGGACCTTGAGAGAATTATATTAAGTGAAACAAGTCAGTCACAGAAAGAGAAATACCACATGTTCTCACTTATTGGTGGGAGCTAAAAATTAATATATAAATTCACACACACACATACACACATACACACACAAAGCGGGGGGGGGGAGGAAGAAGATATAACAACCACAATTATTTGAAGTTGATACAACAAACAAACAGAAAGGACATTGTTGGGGGGGCGGGGGGGGAGGGAGAAGGGAGGGAGGTTTTGGTGATGGGGAGCATTAATCAGCTACAATGTATATCGACAAAATAAAATTTAAAAAATAAAATAAAATGAAATAAAATAAAATTATGATGAAAAAAAATAAAGTGAATTATTTTGTTTTAGAAACTAAAAGAAAAAAAAAAAAAAAAAAAAAAGGACACAGAAATAAATATTTAAAAAATCTCCTAACAAATCGGACTTTCCAATTTGTTAAAAAAATAAAGTTTTGCTATTTTAAAGTTTTGGCTATTTAACAGCTGTCTTTAAAAGATGCTGTTATAAAAATGAAAATGCATGCCACATAATGGAAGAAAATGTTTGTAAAACATATATTCAACAAAGGACTTTAATTGAATATATATGAAGAACTCTTAACATCTTAATAAGAAGACTAACAATCCTATAAAATAAAAAATGGTGAAAAGATTTAAAAAGATTTCACCAAAGAAAATGTTTTAATAGCAATTAGTAAGTGCAAGTTGAAATACAGTAACACCGACCATACTGACTGTTGGTTAGCAAGGAGATGGAGCAATAGGAACTCTGATACACTGACGGTGAGAATATGAAATGGACAACCGCTTTGGAAACTTGGTAGTTTCTTGGTGTATTCATATGTCAAAGCATATCAAGTTATACACTTTAAATAGGCAGTATTTGTTATATGTCAATTAGACCTCAATAAATCTGTAAAATATGTTTTTTAAAGATTTTTTCCTGGTATTTTTTCTTTCTAATTCCTGGAAAACCTGGAAAACAAAATATTACATTTGTATTCCTCTCCTTCATCTTTTACTAAAATAACAATAATAGCAACGTAACCCCTAAACTAGAAGAAAACAAATAAGAAAACAAATGCAAAAATGCATTCTAATTTTTAACGGAAATTAAAAAATTTTAAAGGGAAGAAAAATGGTAATTTACTTCATAAATTATATCAGCTTATACCAACATTAATTTAAATACAACACGTTAAGGTATTGGGCATTGTTATTCTCTACTCAATCACAATTTTGCATGTTTTATATACCAAATAATATAAATCTTTTACTGCTAAAAAATTTCAGCTTTTTATGACACATACTAAGAATATTATGACACTTTTAAGACAGGCCATTCTAGACTGTAATCTAATAAAGTGAACACTCTTTGCTGACACATTAGTTCCTGGTGGTTAGTTGGATAGTCAAAAAAATGGTTTAAAGGGGAAAATAATACAAAAATTACACAATGTGTTTTTAAACTAAAGCTTGTATTTTTTGCATCCATTTACCAAATGTTCAGTGGAGCCAAGTTCTTTCCTTTTAGTTTTGGCCCCAATTGGAGTGTTTTTCCATATAATCACAATCTCATTTGCATTTTCTTTAATTTATGGTTTCCATTTTATTTATATGGAGATAGAATACAAGATTTTGCAGAGCAGTCTGAGTGCAAAATCTTTCAGTAGTTTTGCAATTAAAGTTTTTTTTTTACAAGTGCCTCACCTATGTGTAATTTGATATTTTTAGCAACTCACTTTTTAAGCATTTTGAAGCATTTGACTTAGTTTCCATAGAATCAAAACCTAACATTTTAGCACCCATATTTCTCATTTTATGTAATATTTAATTAAATTATATAATTTTAATAACTAGTACAACTGGCATCAACAGATTTGGCAATAAACAATTGACTCTCGCTTAGCATAAAACTCAAATATAGGAGAAGTTCCTAGGTGTAGTCCTGAGCATTCAGAGTCCTTAAGAAAATCAGCCAATGTACTTTACTTTTAAGCTGTGGTTTAGAAAATTCATTTGAAACACTTTAATTTTATACTCTATGTATTTTATGCAAACAAGTAAAGTCGAAAGGTAGTGTAATCACAGAAAACACAAAAGACAGCAGCAATTTTAAAGTAAAATTGCACAGAAAGATAAGACAAAGCAGCATGCTAAAAGTGATTTATCTGAGATATTACTGTGTAGGAAACAAGTATTACTTTAGTGAAATATTACCCACACAAGCATATTAAAATGGTTTATAAGATCTCAGGGGAAATAATAATCAATATTGCAGACCTCGTAGTACTAGTTCTAAATTAATACAGAAACAGTAACTTTCATGCACTGCAAAAGCAATGATTGTGTCATCGTGAACATTTCAGTTAAGTAATGAAAATGAAGACTTTTAAAAATATTGTTTATCAATGCTTCCAGTATATCTAGTCACAAATCTTCTGCACCGTTTTGTGAGTGTGTTTGGATATTTTCCACTATTACAGATTATATGGCAGATTTATCTTTGAAATTTCCTGCGGAATTACATAAAATAAAAATAACAGATCTTGCAACAACAGCTAATTTATCATTTTTATCAACCTCTGAGAGGATTCCCAGGAAATATAATGATGCACTTAGTCTGAGAACTTACTGTACTGCACATGAATACAGAAAGAACTAACCACTCATGGAAACTTCTTGGTAGACCGCCTACCCCATAAGATAAAACTGGTAAAATAATTACTTAGTTTCTATTAAAAATAGTTAAAATAGGTATTTATGTGGCCTGTATAATTTCCATATCTGGATTAGTGAATAATAAAATACACACTGGCTCTGTGAATAATACTGCTATCAATCTCTAACTTAATTGTACAGTTATTTATTCTAATAGTATGGAGTGTGTTCAAATGAAGAAATAAAGCAAGGTAAGAGAAATTTTTTAAAACTTATTTCTAACTGGTATTCTAGAAGACAATGCTACTTGGAAATTGAACAAAAATGGAAAACTTCAGTAAATTGTGTTTATATTTTATCTAATTTCCTATCTAACTGTATCCTTGATAATAACCAAATAAAGCATCAGTAAGGTGAAATTTTTATACTCTAAAGGTATTGCTTTTAAAAAAAATCCTTTTACATGTTTTACTGTGGTAAAATATATGTAACATAGAATTCACTATTTTAACCATTTTTAAGTGTAATTCAGTGGCATTCAATACAATCATCACCACTATCCATTTCCAGAACTTTTTCATCATAGAAACTCTGCACTCATTAAAACAATAACTTCCTGGGCTGACCCCCTGGCTCACTCGGGAGAGTGCGGTGCTGGGAGCGCCAAGGCTGCGGGTTCGGATCCTACATAGGGATGGCCGGTGTGCTCACTGGCTGAGTGTGGTGCGGACGACACCAAGCCAAGGGTTACGATCCCCTTAACGGTCACAAAAAGAAAAAAAACAAAACAAAACAATAACTTCCTATTCTCTCCTGTCCCCAGCCCCTGGTAACCTCTATTATACTATCTGTGTCTATGAATTTGCCTATTCTAGGTACTTCATATAAGTGAAATTATACAATATTTATTTTCCTGTGTGGCTTATCTCATTTACCATCATTCCTGCTAGGTTTATCCACGTTGTAGCATGTATCAGAATTTCAGTCTTTTTAAAGGCTGAATAATATTCCATTGTGTGTGCAATATACCACATTTTGTTTATCCATTCACCTGTTGATGGACACTTAGGTTGTTTTCACCTCTTAGCTATTGTGAATAATGCTACTACGAACATTGGTGTACAAATATCTGTTTGAGTCCCTGCTTTCAATTCTTTTGTTTATATCCTGGAAATGGAATTGCTGGACTATGTGGTAATTCCATGTGTGATTTTTTTGAGGAAATGCCATACTGTTTTTCACATTTTACATCCCAACCAGCAAAGCACAAAAGTTCCAATTTCTTCACATCCTCACCAACACTTGTTATTTCCTATTTTTTAAATAATAGCCATCCTAATGGGCGTAAAGTGGTATGTCATTGTGGCTTTGATTTGAATTTCCGTAATAATTGGTGATGTTGAGCATTTTTCCATGTGTTTATTGGCCATTTGTATATATTCTTTGGTGAAATATCTATTCATAAATTGTCTGTTTTTGAATTGGGTTGTTTGTTTGCTTTATTGTTGAGTCATAGGAATTCTTGATATATTCTGGATATTAATCCCTTATCAGATATATGATTTGCAAATATTTTCTCCTATTCTAAGGGCTGTCTTTTCACTCTCGATAGTGTCTAGATGTATTACTTTTTATCCAGATGGTTGGTAGTACAAAGAGAGAGTCAATAACTAACCTTAAGCATGTGATAAATTATATGTAAAATTATTTCCGAATGTTTCCATATATAAATTGCCCCACAGAATAAGGAAATGAGCTTTTAGAAATTGCCTAATTCTTTTAGGCCATGGTAATTAATACACTGAAGTACTAATCAAGAAGATAATGGCCATATGACTTAAAACTATAACTTTCAAAAGTGCCCTCTGTATCTTCAGAAAGTGGTTTATGCAAGTAAAATCTGACCCAATGTGTACATGCTTTTGCTTTACATAGTTTTTTTTTCCTTTTGACTAAGGAACATAGTAAACTAATAATGATAAAGAAATGCAAAATCAGGTAGCATCCTGAAGTCCCAATGTTAACAGAAGCAGCTATCTGTCAGGCGTCCTGCTCAGCTATCCTTCCCCAACCTAAGTTTTACTTTAGGTGGTTCCTGTGAGTACAAAGCCTGAGGAAGAAAGCAGAGCTGAGAGCCAAGGGCATTATATATCCACTTTATGCTGGTGGGTATATAATTTTAGTGTATGTAAGAATCACTGGGAGAGCTAGAAAGCAGGTTGTATACCCCCATTTCTCAGAAATTGAGGATAGGCCTGGGGAGGGCACCAGGAGTTTGACTTTGTAACTGTGATTCTGAATCTACTGATTTTTGGAACACAATTTGAAAAACACTGCTGGGCACCTGGCCTTTAGCTTACCCAGCAGCCTGCTCCCTCTTTATAAGATTCTCCCCACAACGTATCATGCCCATATAATATCACACCATTCAGATGAAAAGAAACATAGCTTTTGATAACATGATGGACATGAATGTTAATACATAAAATCAACTATGTAAATTGTGAAACACAAATCATATTCTATTTGTTCTGTGACAGTGTAAAATCAATAATTTTCAATGTTCTTCTAGCTGATTTTCCTGCTTGATGTCTTCTGACATGCCAGGCATCTCTGCCTTGAATGGTTTTGAAACAGTAAAATATCCTGACAATAATTTCTCAGTTCTAGTGTGAAGTCTGGTAAATTCAGAATTTTAAGTATTTCCCATATCACTTTGCCTGCAGAAGAGCAAAAATCAGAAATTGAAGTTCCAGAGAAAAGTGTTTCAGTGAATTCAATTAAATATGCAGATAGATTTTTACCAAGACTTTCAAAGTGCCACTTTTATCCTCATGCTAAACCGTATGAAGGATTAAGATCTAACTCTATTGTTCCCTTATTAGTTTTAATTAAAAAAAAAAGAACAACTAACTGGGGACATGGTAGTGTGGTATAAAGAGAGCACAGTATGATACAGAAGAAAGAACATGAGCTTCGGAGCAACAGATATCCAGAACAAATAGGAACAGGCAGTTCACAGAAAAATGATTTTTTAAACATTTGAAAAGAAGTACATTCCCAATAAAAAAAATGCAAATTACTACATTTGCCTCTTGGATTGGCAAAGATTAAAAAAAAAATCCCCAAGATATATTTATGATGGTGAGGATGGGGTAGGGGTAAAAATTCTCATACATTGTTAGTGGGACTATAAATTATACAACCATTTTGGGGGGATAAATTAGTGTGTTAACCTAGGTCTCCTATAAACAGGAGAAAGGGATTTGTGGCAGAAAGGTGGTTTATCAGGGAAATGATTCAGGGAGCAGGGGTGAGGGACAGGAAGACTGAACAGAGAAAAAGGAAAAAAACAAGATAGGAGTGCTTTACCAAGTTGACCACTCCTAGGGAATCTGGTGCCCCATGCCACAGGACTTTCTGTAGAGCCTTAGGAAATGCATCTCAGAACTGTCTTTCTGAGACAATTATTAATTATTAAAAAGGAGAAACATTTATTCATTGATTCCCAGCCTCTTTTGATCAGGGTTGGTTTCACAGTCTTTAATTCCCTGTACATCTGGGGTGTGTATTTATGATTGTCCAGAAGTTTTCTCTTGTAATATGGTGTCAGAGAAACCCTGGGGCAGGAGTGAGAGGCCTGTGATGTGGGCCCAAGACAAGGCACTGGCAGGATGCACTGTGGCTAGCTGGTCACAACCTGCGTGGAACTGGAACTGTTTGGTACAGTGGGTGGAGTAAGAGGTGTGGCTGAGAAGATTTAAAATGGGGCACAAAGATGTCCAATGTAGTTCTTCCTTTACCACACTGAGATCTGCTCATTCCTTCTATGAAGTTCAATTTCCCTCAGAATTCTCTTTGATGTAACGGTCAACTGCAAACTTTGCAAGGATTTGCTACGAGAGAGGTAGTGGGATTGTCTTAGTCTGTTGAAGCTGCCGTAACAAAATACCATAAGCTGGCTGGTTATAAACAACAGAAACTTATTTCTCACAGTTCTGAATACTGGGAAGTCTAACATCAAGGAGCTGTCATATTCAGTGTCTGGTGAGAGCCCACGTTCTGGTTCACAGATGGCGCCTTCTTGCTGTGTCCTCACACAGTAGAAGGGGTGAACAAGCTCCCTTGGGCCTCTTTTATAGGGCACTAATCTCATTCATGAGGGCTCCAGTCTCAAGACTTAATCATCTCTCAAAGATCTCACCTCCTACTACCATTATCTTGGGGGTTAGGGTTTCAGTGTATGAATTTGGGGGGGACATAAACATTCAGACTACAGTGGGAATAAACTATGGTTCTTGTTGCCATAGCTAGTCCCATGGCCATAACTAATATTCATCATCTCCCTTTTCATCTACTCATTCTACATTTCCCTCACCTTCGGCCAACACTTCAGCTAGTCCAGGGGTGTCTGGAGTGGGGGAGTGGAGATGACCCAGGTCTTTATTCTGAGGGCCTGAGCCATGATCAGGCTACAGTGGACCATGACTCCAATCTCCTGTTCACAACTATCACCAGGCACCAAGAGATTACCCCAGTGGTTTCTTTGGCTTCCAAACACAGTCCTGCCTAGCTTCTCACGGCACTCAGGGTCTATTTTCTCTAATAGTAGAGTAACCTGTTTTTTTTGACTGCTGGTCCATTGGCACGAGGAGTTCAAAGGGATCAGATGGTAATGATAGCTTCAACTTCAGTGGAATTCTTCGTGTGTTCCCTGGTAGAAGTCTTCTCTTGGGAATGAGAATCTAATATAGCAAAGACAAAAGTTGCACAGAAGGGAAGCACAAAATCTGAAAATATGTCACTGGTAGTGATGATAAGAGTGACTAATCTCACTTCTACCTTGTTTCCTTGACCTATGAACCACTGGAGACATAGCACAATTTATAGGTTACTGCATTCTTGGGACTGGGCCCTTCCCCTCCTTCTCAGAATATTGTCCTTGTGAAGAGGCATTTGATAAAATGAGTATCTCTTGGGCTGGCTGGTTAGCTCAGTTTGTTAGAGCGCAGCCTGATAACATCAAGGTCATGGGTTTGGATCCCTGTACAGGCCAGCCTCCAGAAACAAAACAAACAAAAAACCCCCCAGTATCTTTTGTGCTCCTGTGCCCACTGACACACCACCTTTGTCATGAAATAGGGCACTTTTTAGAGGTAATGTTGTGTCAGTTGCTATACTGATAGATTAGGCATTCTATAAGCCTCTGAAACTGTCCCTCTACCCCTTAGCCAAGATGGTTGATGGAGTTTGGATGTGTTGTCCCCACCAAAACTCATGTGGAAATCTGATCCCCCGTGTGGCAGTGCTGGAAGCTGTTTGAGTCATGGGGGCGGATCCCTCCTGAATGGATTAGTGCTCTCCCTGGGGGAGGGGGGATAGTGAATGAGTTCTTGCTCTATTAGTTCCCGTGAGAGCTTGTATATAGGACCCTGGCACCTCCTCTCTCTCTCTATTGCTTCCTCTTGCCATGTGATCTGCTTGTACCCGCCAGCTGCCTGCCACTTTCCACCATGAGTAGAGGCAGCCTGAGGCCCGTGCCAGATGCAGCTGTCCCAGAATTGTAAGCCAAATAAACCTCTGTTCTTTATAAATTACCCAGTCTCAGGTATTTCTGTTACAGCAACACAAATGGACTAATACAATGGCGAATCAGAAGTAATTCCACAACCCAGAGGAAATACAGTGAATAGTGACCCCTTCAATACTTAAAGAATTCAGGGGTAGAGATCTCCATCAAAACCCTGCTCAATACACTTGTTTAGACCCTGCAAACACCTTTCAGATCAAAAGCATTTTGGGCCACCACTACAATCATTGTAATTAACATTACCACCATTAAGGACCATAGCTACTGCATGACCCAGCACTGTACTTTCTACCTGTACCTCATTTCTATCTCCCACAATTGAGAGTCTCAGAAATTGCAGTGGGGTCTTATTTCCGTCTGTGAGAAATCCAGCTCTAAAATCCCACCCTGAGGTTATAGGACCACTATTGGTACCAATTGTCTTAGTTTAGTGTCTGAGATCATGTGTACCTAGGAAACACACTTTAAAGTAGATATTTACATGCTGGAGGTTTATCGGGGAGTGTTCTCAAGAACACTACCTGTATGGGAGTGAGGAAAACAAGACTGAGCAGAGGGAGAAGTTGAACTGTGATGTGTTTGCATAAAGGGCTTGGTGGATCCCCTAGAAACCTCTGGAGCTGAGCTTACCCTTCAGAGATGTCCCAGACTCAGGAAAGGGGGTTAAAATCTTTTACCAACAAATCTACCAGTCACTGGGCTAGCCTGTGGGGAGGGACTGTCAGCTCCGGGGAAGCAGCTCCCCTTGGCTAGGGCAACACCTTGAAGGGGACTCAGCTGTGAACTGTCTGCTAGCAGCAGTCCCAGTGGTGGAGGGAATGAGTGCCGTGGGCCTGAAGGGGGGACCTGTTTGGTGCCCCACGCATTGGCTACATTTAGGTTCCTCTGAAAATAGAGAAAAGACAAATGCTTTGCTCCAGATACTGTATTTGAGAAGTGATCCCAGGGAACAAGAGCAAGGGACAGGGAAGTGAAAAAGGAGGAAAAAAAGCTGTGCAAAGATTCAGTTGGTTGCTGCTTTGGAAGACTGGTACTCAATTCTGTGAGGCTGTCTGAGGAGCCTTAGGAAATATATCATGGAAATTTCCAGCTGGGCAAAAGAGAGGGAAACATTTATCAGTTGGCTTCCATTGGTCATGGTGGCTCCATGGGCATTAAACTTTCTTGTGCTTCTGGGTTTCTCATGAATGAGTGCTAGGAATGCAAAGAAAAGGTGCTGTCACATTACATTTGCATGAAGCTTGTAGATGCCCTCATTGGACAGGTTGCCTAAGAGCAGAGTGGATTTGAAAGAGCACAAAAAGGTGTCTAGGATTTCTGGAAATATCTGACAGTATTTAAAATGTAAACACTTTGTGATTCACAAATTTCACTTACGGGAATTTATATGACAGAAATTTGTGCTGATAGGTGCAAATATCTATACGAATTTGATAGGCTCTAGGGCCAACTGCCTAGGTTTAAGGCCAGGCTCTGCCACTGTAAATAAGGCACCTATAAGTTATGTCACCTGTCAAATAGGGTTGCCAAGAGTATTAAATGAGTTAAAACATGCAATAGGCTTTGAACAGTGCCTTGAAAATAGTAAGGCCTCAAAACATGTCAATTATTATTAGTATTACTCTATAAGGATATTCATTACAGCCACTGCTGATAGTAACAAAAGACTGGAAACAACCTAAATATCTATGGATTAAATACTAGGTAAATAAATTATGGTATGGCCATACATAGGGAGCTATCATATGCAACATGTGTTGTAAAGTGAAAAAAGCAAAGCAAAGCAAAGCAAAAAGAGGAGAAACTGTCTAGTATGCAATTTGTGTAAAATGCACATATAAGTGTATGTGTGATAGAGACGATTAGTGCTTACCAATAGATGGTTCTCCTCTTCCTCCTGGGAACACAGAAAATGACTGTTTACTGTTAAGTACACCGTGTGATTAGCTCTGGCCGGTGTGAGTCCAAGTAGGTGAGAGAAGCCCCTGTGCAGTCTTTCAGCTCTCTCTTGCTTGGAAGCCACACGTTGAGTCATCAGCCCCACAAGGTGACGCAGCTTAAACATGTAGCTTGATGCAGAAACAAACCTTTGTTGTAGTCAGTCATTGAGATTCTGGGTTAAAGTTGCTACTGCTGCATAACTCAGCCTCTCTTGACTAATATAATACACTTCTGGGAAAACACAGGAAAATTAAAACCCTGGTTGCTCCTGGGGAGAAGAACCGGGGACTGAGTGTCAGGGATTGGAGGGAGTCTTATTTTGCCCTCTATACTCTTTTGTGTTACTTGAATTTTTAAACTACAAGTGTGTAAAGTTACAAAAAAAATAGATACAGTTTAGGTTTGACAGAAACCATCAGTCTTCTCTAAAATTTAGGAGAAGCTGAAACCCTCATCTCCCTTGACACAAAAACAAAAAAGACAAAACAGCCTCCCCCATGCCCCCCGACAAAGCCACAGAAATCATTTAGCCTAGTTATGTTTTTTCCTCCAAGAATGCTCGGTAACTTAAATAAATATGCTGGAGAAGAACTTTCTAGGCAAGGAAAGAAGTCTAGTTGGGGGGGTGGATGTGTGATAGTGGATGGGAAGAAAGTGGTGGCGTTGTTACCCTTGAGGTATCAAAGGGTTGAAGAGTTTTTGCAGGGGTGCCACAGGAAGTAATCCGGAAGAATAACTGCTGGTGATCAGGGAGTGGGATACTTGAAGAAAAAATTACTGGTTATGACAAGGTTCAGAAAATGGCAGCCAAGTTAGGGTAAAGTAAAAGATAGTGTGATTTTGATATTTTAATACAAGTACGATACAATTTGGTTTTGTTTTATATCTCGTTGTGCTAAAAATATTCTAAGTGATTGCAAAATACATGCCATATTTTATAACATAGATGGTGATGATGAAAGACATCTTTATTATTTTACCTACAGGAGCTTTTGCAAAGGAGTTTCTGATTTTTCTATAAATTTTATCTGCAAAGGATGGTGTGACATATTGCCAATCGATGGTGACCAAGTCAGATATTTGCGGGACAGCTATGACAAAAGAGGATGACAGTTTCACAATAAGGATGAATAATGGAGAAGATAAAGATAACCTTGACGGATGACTCAGTTAAGAGGGAAATTGGAAAGTATTTAAAGATCCTGATTCATACCGATAGGCCATTCTATGGGCTTACGTCTTAAACAATAAATAATACATAAATAGATGATTTCCTTGAACCACAGAAACGTTTTCTTGGTGACTGGAGAACTATGGCATTTGGGGAAATAGTTGAAGGGTTTTATTAACAAGAAATAATAGAATTATTCTTCATAACACTAGCAAATGTTGTGAGAGAAATTAATCAAAGCAGTTGTTTGCCTGGACAATGGGAGCAGTACTGTTTGGGTAGCACATGATACCTGATCTCAAGGTACTTTTGGTTCATTTGGAGAGTTATGAAATGATGGAATATTCCTCACAAGAATGGTAGAAATAAAACAAGATAGTAATCACTGATGAATTGCAAGGTAATGAATAAAAGTGGTATAGAAATTCAGAGAAAGGTGATACTAGGGGAGTTGAAACATGGTGAAGGCTCAGTGGATTTGGAAGTAGAAGACTTGGATTAGAATCTGGTGCTCCCACTTACTAGCTTTGTGACCTTGAACAAGTTTATTTAACTTACCTCTGTTTCTTAATTTGTAAAGTAAGAATGACAATAACTTCCTTGCAGTGCTGTTGCAAAGAGCATGCTGGTCCTTGTTCTGTTTGCCCTCAGATCCATTTTTTGTTCTTTATGTATCACAGTGGAGTTGGGGTGAGGAGCAGGTGCATTTCCTGGATGCTAAGGATGGAATTGTGTCCCCCCACCAATTCATATGTTGTCCTAACCTCCAATGTGACTGTATCTGGAGACAGGGTCTTAAGGAGGTAATTATGGTGAAATGAAGTCATAAGAGTTTCTCTCTCTCTCCAATGTGTAAGGACCCTAATCCAACAGGATTAGCCTTATAAGAAGAGGAAGAGAGGGCCTCTCTCTCTCCGACATGTATGGACACAGCAAGAATACAGCCATCTGCAAGCCAGGAAGAGGACTTTCACCAGAAACCCCCCAGGCTGACACCTTGACCTTGGACTTCTCAGCCTCCGGAAATGTGAGAAACAAATGTCGTTTAAGCCACCCAGTCTATGGTGTTTTGTTATAGCAGCCCCAAGCAGACTAAGACACTGGGTTCCTGTGTCAGGCCAGTAGCAAGGACAGAAAGAGCCTAGAAAGAGGGAAGAAGGGAAAAGCCAGAGTATTTCTCCCCTTTTCTCTGCCTCAGCAGCATCTCCAGTAGCAGTTACGCTTCTTTTATGGCCTCAGTTCCTTCTGTTTACGCTGACTGTGGTTCTAGTTTCTGCTGGTTAAGTCCGGCCCTGAGTTCCAGCAACGCCACCTCCTCTTTTTGTCCTTCAAGCCTAGGTGTGCCAGCAGTTCCTGCTGTTACTAATCTCTAGGTCATCTCCTGTTTCACTTTCAGCTCTCTCATCACTTGTGTTACCAATTCCCTGTATTAAATTCCATCTATTGTAAAGAAGTAAATAGGTTTTCTGTTTTCTGGTTGAATTTTGACCATACAAAGGTTATAAATTTTAAAACGTAATATTGTGAAGCTATATCATGCCATACAAGTAATAACTATGCATACACACAGATGTCATTCTACACATATCTATCTTTTTCTATCCTGTCCATGAGGCATGCATGACCGTGTTTGTGATCTGCCTTCTCTAATCTAATTGATTATTCCTGAGGACCCAAAGAAGGCCCATCACGGGTCACACTGCTGACCCAATCACAGTCCCTTTCTCAGAAACTTGAACTAAGAAACACAATGGGACATTTTAGCTGGTGGTATTCACTGGAGCTGAGAAGCCAAGTTATAAAGTCAGATCTGATGACCGTGGACTGAGAAGTAGAAGAATCCTGACAAGAGAGAGGGGACCAAGGACCAGTCACATGGCTCCTGAGAAGCAGAGCTTGTAGCCCTGGCTTCAGATAGCTTCTATTCTTCAGTACCAGTTTTGCATAAGGCTTGCTATTTCTACCCTGATATTTCGTGAGATTCTGTATATGCTTTTTATAAATGTCTCTTCATTGAGGCTAGGTAGGTTGGGTATGTGTGTTTTGGAGCCCTGGCTAGAACATACACATACCCCTCTTCCTACTTTGAGCTGCCCTCAAAAATATTTAGCTTGTGATTGGGCAAAGAAAGTTATGTAGAATTGTGTTTGGGATGAATAACATGAGCAAAAGTTCATGGATGAGAGAGATAAAACTCTAGAATGTCTTTGACTGCTCTGCTGTTTTAACTAACTTAGAGTTTATCAAGATACCTTAAAGGTTGACAAAATTGTTTTTAAGTTAAATGTAGTTGGAATTTTATAGCCTTTACTGTATATAGTTAGCAAATAATGTTGGTGTTCCTTGAAGCCTGCTTTAAAAAAAAAGCCAAAACAACATAATTATAACATTCAAAACAGAGCAGCAATGATCATTAAATTAAAATGTATTAAAAACTAGATTCATATGCAGCATCTTTTCTCCATATCCTCAAGGTCATGCCACCAGGTTTCTGCAAATCAGGTCAGGAAGAAAATACAGTAAAAAATAAGGTCTCTCTCTAGAAACTTTCCCATTTGTAATTTCCTGAAGATAAACGTTTGAAACTCACTCAGGAAGCCTAATGGATCATAATTACCATACACAACACAGTTTTTTGTGTCCTAGTTTGTCTTGCTATTAGGTATTTTGCAGTCATTCATTCTCTCTACAGAAGAATCTTGCTACTGAGATAACACCAATCCTGTGTTGATTAATTGGCTACATTCTAAAACACGTTGGATTCCATTTTGCTATTTCAATGTGAAATATAACAGAGAAAGGACTTAGATGGAAATATGAAATGTGCTGTCAGAGGGAAGTCCCAGTTTCAAAGTTTTAAGAGATATTGTTTAGCTTCCCTAATATCTGGAATTTGTTCAGAAATTAAAAAATGAAAAATTTCTGGACAGATATTTGTATACTTTAGTGGGTTTTAGCTGATTACACAAATCTACTTGTCAAAGGGCAACATATATCTTAATGAACTTTTTGATTGCACAGTCACATATTTTTTAATATCTTCAATTATGTAATTTCAGCTGGCATTGACCTTCAAGATCATACAGCCCATGTGAAAAAGTACAACCCACTCCAAATATTACATGATATTAATGATACTTAATAATCATTTATATATTATGCATATTTGACTGCTATTATGAAATGGCTGAATATTCAAACTGAGGTTATCTTTTGTGTGTTATCAGAAACAATCAGTAGTCATTAACAGAGACAAAACTTTCGGGTTTCTAAACCTGTTTGTCTGTTTTTACAGAATCATACTTCTATAAAAGGTCATTTACATACAGAAGCAACTGTTATGAAACCTGACTTTGATAAACTAATTAACTAATAATTTAGCTTTCTGTTGAATGTTTAACTAGTACAATATAAAATTAATACCAGAAAAGTTTTCCAAAAGCGCACGTGTTTTACTTATTTTACAGTTAAATGTTTTAAAATATAAACATAATTAAAAAAAAATTGTTCCTCCTGGATCCTGTCACCATAACAGGAGCTGTACTAATATTTATGGCTTTTTGTTTTGTTTTGTTTTGTTTTTGATTGTTGTCAGGATCTTTTTTTAAGTTCTGTCACTTAAGCAAAGTTATTTTCATCACACTGGATCCCTGAGCATTCTGTATTGTGGGAGCTGGCTCTTCTTTCAACAAGAAGTATGTGAGTCTGTGTAGCAGCTGCTGGACTCTGAAGACCTACTAGTCAACTGTGCTTTATTTCTCTGTTCTGGCTGCCTGGAGTCTCTGGCCAATCTTGACCTGTGGCACATGTTTCCCCTGGTTCCTGCCAAACTCCATACTGCATCCCTAGGCCACGTCTCTTTAAATTGGTTGAGGCAAAACCAGCAAGGTCACTACCTTGGTGTTCGCTTCCTTGGTGTTCTACTCCACCCCGGCCCTCACCTACTGTCTTTCGTCGTGCATCCTGTTTCGCTCATACTCCATTTCTCTGCATCACTGGTATCCATTTCTATCCTCCAACCCTTAGCATTTTGATTCCCTGATTTTCCTAATATCAATTTGGCTCACACCCAATTTGTGTCTTTTGAATGTCAGTCTTAGCTTATCAACTTGAACATGAGTTTTTGACAACCCCTGGCATTGTTTCTCTCATAAACAGCAGGCAGGTATGCTGATTCTAGTTGCTCCTCCTGACTGTGGGACTGGCTTTCTATCCAGGAAAAGGCTGTTCCTGACTTGTTGAGTTCTCCCTTCTTAATTTACTCTCCACTGCCCTTTGATCAGGAGTGTGGTGCATTCAGGATTCCTCAATGTCCATGTACCTGCTGGCTTTCTGCTCTCTCTTTTTTTCTCTATTGGCCGACCAGTATCGCTCCTGGCCCTTGCTCCTCTCCAGCCACTATTTGAGCCCCTCACATACCAAAAATAACAACAGGAGTTTGACAGCTTTTGACTACATGTCTAATTGCTGAGTTATAGCTTTCTCTAGATCTCCAGGTTCCATAATCCATCCATGCCTAGAGTTCCAGCATGACAAACTATAATAAGCCATCAGAAGTAGGAAATATGCTATCAACACTCATCAAAGTCTTTAGCAGTAAATATAAAGAAGAGTGACATCTGCACACAAATTCCAAGTTATTTTTAAAGACTCAACAATGTTTCAAGAACCAGCAACAAAAAGTCTAAATTAATAAACAATGTGTTTTATTTGATCTTAAACCTTACATAAGTACACAATACAAAAATTGTCAGCTTCTGGGAGAAATCTTTTCCCAGAACTACTTTTATATTGAAACATTACAAGAAGAAAACAAGCAACTCAATTAAAAAATGGGCAAAAGAGCTAAGTAGGCATTTCTCTAAGGAAGATATACAAATGGCCAACAGACATATGAAAAAATGCTCAACATCACTCAGCATCCGGGAAATGCAAATCAAAACCACACTGAGATACCATCTAACCCCAGTTAGGATGGCTAAAATCCAAAAGACTATGAACGATAAATGCTGGCGAGGCTGCGGAGAAAAAGGAACTCTCATACATTGTTGGTGGGACTGCAAAATGGTGCAGCCTCTATGGAAAATGGTATGGAGGTTCCTTAAACAATTGCAAATAGATCTACCATACGACCCAGCCATCCCACTGTTGGGAATATACCCAGAGGAATGGAAATCATCAAGTCGAAGGTATACCTGTTCCCCAATGTTCATCGCAGCACTCTTTACAATAGCCAAGAGTTGGAACCAGCCCAAATGCCCATCATCAGATGAGTGGATACGGAAAATGTGGTACATCTACACAATGGAATACTACTCAGCTATAAAAACGAATGAAATACTGCCATTTGCAACAACATGGATGGACCTTGAGAGAATTATATTAAGTGAAACAAGTCAGTCACAGAAAGAGAAATACCACATGTTCTCACTTATTGGTGGGAGCTAAAAATTAATATATAAATTCACACACACACACACACACACAAACCGGGGGGGGAAGAAGATATAACAACCACAATTATTTGAAGTTGATACAACAAGCAAACAGAAAGGACATTGTTGCGGGGGAGGGGGGGAAGGAGAAGGGAGGGAGGTTTTGGTGACGGGGAGCAATAATCAGCTACAATGTATATCGACAAAATAAAATTAAAAAAATAAAATAAAATAAAATAAAATTAAAATGAAAACTAAAATTTTAGAGGATTTGTTTCTTCAATTCATCCTTAATATAGATTGCATCTATAAATGATCCTGTGCACGTGTCTGGCAGTGGCAATCTTGTTGTGGGGTGGCTCCTTGGATCTTGCTCTAAGAGGTCCTAGTAGCTACGTACCCCAATTGTGAGCAGCTTGGGGGCTGCTGTAGCTTGCAGACACAATGAGGGGTCAGTAAGGTGCAGTGAAGCCTAACATCCAGGTGATCCAGGAGACCACAATGTTACGAGCATCTAGCTAGGTATGTTGGATGTGGCCAATCAGCACTTGACCTTCATTCCTACTTCCTAATGTGAAGTCTTTTGCTGCAGAGGCTGAAATTAAAAAACGTCACTTTTCAGACTCTTTTGCAGCCAGGGTTCCTGATATTTATTAGGGGCTAAGAAGATGCATCTGTGTGAGTTTTGGAAGAAAGACATGAGGTAGTGTTTACTTTATTGTTTTTGGCTATTTTCTGCTGGGAAAAATAATCATAGGGTTTTTCTGCATCTGTGTTCCTGGATCCACTCTTCAGTTTTATGTGTGTTGAGAGGCAATTGTATGGCAAGCAGGAACAGCTACATGTTCCAATGTTTTGTCACCTGTTTGACAGTATTGAGTGTCAGTGGCAGGAGCTTCTTGATTCTAGTGTTCTGCTCACCTCCTTGTGCTCCTCCCCTTTGCCATGCCACTGAGTGAGAGGAATATAGCCAAAAGTATAAGGTGGAAGTGTTGGAATATCAGTTCTGAGCCTGCACCGTAAGCGGCTTTGTGTGTTTGCACTCACCCTTCTGGTATCACCATGAGATGAATATAGCTCAGTAAACCTGCTGGTCCCAGGAGGTGGATGAGAAACACATGGAGCAGAGCTGCCTCAGTGCAGCTGCCCTAACAGGCCCAGCCTAGATTAGCCAACTGCAAGCTCACAAGCTAAATATATACCTATTGTCACAGGCTAATGAAGGTTTGTGGTTTTTTGTTAAGCATCATTGTTGTAGCCATAGTCAGCTGCTGCGACAGTAATGGTTTATTAGTATTATTATTAAAGATAATTGATTCTATATATTTGTGGAGTACAAGTAGTTTACTATTGAACTCAGTAGTTCCAACACAGCCTTTTGATTCCCCTCATATGTGACTGTGACAAATGTAATCTCTTCCCCAACACAGAAGTTTATAATGTTCTGGGAATCATTCTGAAAGTCTAGTCTAGAGCTTGCTGCTCCAGTGCTTCAAACAATTTTTAAGCATCTAATTCCTTATCTAATTAAAACAACTAGAACCACTTCACACCCATTAGGATGGCTACTATTAAAAAACAAACACACCAGAAAATAATAACAACTGTTGTCAAGGACGTGGAGAAATTAGAAACCTTGTGCACTGTTGTGGGAATGTAAAATGGTGCAGCTGCTGTGGAAAACAGTAAGGCAGTTCCTCAAAAAATTAAGAATAGAATTATCATATGATCCAGCCATTTCACTTCTGGGTTTATACCCCAAAAAACTGGAAGGAGGGAATTGAAGAGATATTTGTACAAGTGTTCATCACAGTGTCATTCACAATAGCCAAGGGTGGAAGCAACTCCTGTGTCCATCAACAGATGAACAGAGAAACAAAATGTGGTATAGACGTACAATGGAATATAATTCAGCCTTAAAAAGGAAAGAAATTCTGACACATACTATAACACGAATGAGCCTTGAGAACATTATGTTAAGTGAAATAAGCCAGTCACAAAAAGACAACTCCTGTATGACTCTGCTTCTATGAGGTACCTAGAGTAGGCGAATTCATAAAGATAGAAAGAAGGATGATGGTTGACAGGGGCTAGGGGAAGGGAGGATGGGGAATTATTGTTTAGTGGAAACAAAGTTTTGGTTAGCAAAATGAAAAGAGTTCTGGAGATAGATAGTGGTGATGGTTGCATAATAATGTGAGTGTGCTTAATACCACTAAACTGCACACTTAAAATCGGTTAAAATAATAATTATTTTCTGTGTAATTATATGTATTTTACCATAATTAAGAACAATAAAAAAAAGTGTTTTAGTTTCCTGCACTCAAATCCGAATGACTCGCCAGATGACAGCAAGGACCACTGGGAAGAACCATACCAATCATTTAGAATGAGTCCCCTAACTGGGCCTCTGCATTTGATCTCATAAATGACATTCCACTCCACCCCTGTGGAGGATATCTAATTAAGGTTGTAGTGGGGCCCCTCTATTTGATCATGAGGGTGGGGGGTGTTTCTTCCTAATTTGAATGAGGAATAGAAGTTAGAGAATTCAGTCTTACAGTGTCTCATATCCAGAGTTGTTTTCCTTGGGAGGTTCTTCACTGGTGGGTGATACCCGCTGGTACCTCTACCTAGTAATTCACAGGGATGACTGGTACCCCTCCCTACCTCTGTCAGATTTCCCTGAGTGATGGTTTTGTGCTGTCAGCTTAATTAGGCTAAACTACATTTCCCAGAATTCCCTTTCTAATATGGTACTGGATGTGGTGGGCTACAGAGATGTCCTCTAGTGAGAGCTGAAGGAGAAGGGAAGCAGCAGCCACGCTGTAGCATACACAGATTTTCTTCTGGTTATCCAATCAAACACCAATTTTGTTGCTACTGTGAAGAACTTTTGCAAATGCAATTAAAGTCCCTAATCAATGGACTTTAAGTTAGGGAAATTATTCTGCGCGGGTCCGACCTAACCAGTTGGAAGGCCTTAAAAGAGAGCATAGCTCTTCTTTGGAACAGCGAGGGGGGAAGAAGGAGAGAGAGAGAGAGAGAGAGAGAGAGAGAGAGAGAGAGATGGCCTGTGCCCATGGGTTCTGGCCTGCTTATGATCTTCCCTTCCTGACCACCTGTGAACAACAAGCTTCTGCCTGTACCCTTGCGGTTCCAGCCTGTTTGTGATCTTCTCTTCCTAGCTGCTTGCCCTACAGACTTTGGACTTGCTTGGCCAGCCCCACAACTGTACACACACACACAAGAGATATATGTATCTCCTACTGGTTCTCCCTCACTGGTTGAACTCTGACTGATACATGATATACCCTGCAAGATGGTCAGGAAACAGTTAACAGCCCTTTCCTGAATAGCTCCTGCATCGCTAGTCTTCCCCAGATGGACACAGACGTGGGTCTTCAGAAGGAGGGCATCATACACGAATGCTCCCTCTCTGCCAAGCCCTGCCCCTTTCTCACTCTCTTCTTACTCATATCCTTGGTCCTCTTTTCACAGCCCCCTCTTTTAAAACTCTGAACTGGTGTCCATCATTCTTCCACCCAGGAGGGAGCAGTTCAGATACTTCCAACTCTTATTCTGTTGTACAAATTCCAGGGTTTCCACTGGATTTCAGAAATTCAGATTTCAGCTAGATGCTGATGGATGCTTTGCTATCTACCCAGATTTTAACTGTGAAGAGGATGAAATGATATCTGCTCACCTGAATAGAGGACATAGAAGGTCTCTGATTCCATTTGAGGCTCCTCATGTGGGAAAACAGCAGGGGATTTCTTCATTAGTTACCTGTGACACAAACTGATCTCATCTAGAAAGCACACCCATAACAGGCTGGGCTCATATGACCATAGCATACTTCTCTTGTTCATAGACTCCTCCTGACCATGTTCACATTACAAACCCCACCCCAAACAGTGGTTCCAAGACTTTTGGGAAGGTTGACACAAATTCCAGTCAGATTTTTTTTTCATCTTCTTTTTTTTTTTTGATAGCTGGCTGGGCTGGGGATCTGAAACCCAGTCAGATTCTTTTTGACACCCAAGTCACTCCTGGAATTGTGAGGTGAATGGAAATCTGTTCATTATAGATTGACCCTCTACCCAAATTGTTTCAGATTTGAGTCAGATCTCGGCTCAGGAAGTTCCCTGAGCCCCTGGAATTTGTCATTTATATGAATCTGTAGGTAGACTCTCATGAACCTCCACCCTCTGGCTCATTTTGGGATCAGGATAATAGAGTGTAGGGCCAACCCTGCTCTTTTCCCATTGTCATATACGTAATAGCCTGAATAAGTCACCAGTACAAAATGACTGCATCTTCTCTCTAAAAAGGGTATAGTTTAGCCTGCATTTACAGAAAATGCACACTCTAATTCCAACTCCCATTTTGTGTCCTACATACACCTTACCAAGGCTTTCCTCAGAAATAGCCAATGTAAGGACTTACGCCTGATTAGCAAGGTGTGCTGGCTACCAGGTAGGCAATGTGTAGTGCAGGTCGGTAGTGCCCCACCCATGCTCTTGGAGTTCTCAGTCTCTAGACTTCCAGTTGCCAGTATCTGCATCTACGCTTGAGAGTTCATTTCTCCATCCCCACAACTACAACTGTTGACAACCAATTGCCCAATTACAGAAGGCTAGAAATACGAAGAGGAGTTAACATTCTGCCCTCTCACTCCAGTAGCCCTTAATTGTTGACTCTTGTGTAAATACTCCAACTCCCTCACATCATTGATGTGGGAATTCTGAGACATGTGTTTTGCACTATTTCCAAGGGTTTCTACCAGGCGAATTGAGCTCCAGCCCCCACTGTGTTAGCTGACCCAACACTACTCCTTCTGTTGGCTGCTTTCCCTTCCCTTCTTATATCGCTGTCTCACTTCTTTACCTGTGTTACCTTCACCTCCCGGATAAACTACTTACACTCAAACCCCTGCCTCCTGTGTGTTTATGGGAGTACTCCAGTGGAGCCACAATGTATGCTTTGTTCCTTAAGTCTCCTATGAATCCCTGGAACTGAAGCCACAGAATCTGCCTGCCCCCCTCACCCCCACCCAACTGAATGGTTGGATGGCCATGTCTGCTCAGGTGAGGGTATTATACACACCACATAGTGAGACTAGGAAACTCATGGAACCTTCCTGGCAGGGCTCCGTGTTGCATGTGAGGCCACCCATCTTTGCCTCTCCTATTCTGTAGGAGAAGAGCAATGACATCTCTTCAGCTTTCCTCCAAATCACTCAAATCTGGGATTTGAGTATCAGAGCTGCATTAAGCTTGAAAATTAACCTGGATCCCCTCCCAGTGATTTTCAGGAGAAAAAGTTTAGAAGTCCTAGTGTGATAAACTGAGATGGGTATGAGGTAGGTGGTGGGAGCAAAGAACAAATATGGGACAAGAACAAAAGGGTAAAGACTATTGCTGGAAGGGGAAAAAAGGGACCTCGCTTCCACCTCTGTTAAGTGCTTGTGCTGGTTACACAATGTGTGATGGGTAAGCCTGGGTTAAAGTCACCATTGCAGATAAACCATAAATTACCTTGATTTTCCTGTAGGAGAAAATTATCTCACTATAGTTGGTAAGATTCTTTTTGGCCCTGAATTCTACTTTTTTTTTTTTTTTTTTGTCTCGTTTTGTGACCAGCCGCACGCTCAGCCAGTGAGCGCACAGGCCATCCCTATATAGGATCCGAACCCGCGGCAGGAGCGCTGCTGCGCTCCCAGCGCCGCACTCTCCCGAGTGCGCCACGGGGTCGGCCCTGAATTCTACTTTTTTCTCCTCTGATATTAAAACTGAACACATTAAAAGGAAGAAGTCCCTGCAGCAAAGGCTGGCTTGAGGAGTCACTCCAGGCTCTACCTGCCACTGTCCCTATCGGACTGTGTTCTCCCTGGTTTCGGTCTTTGATTCTGCACCCATGTTATCACTGCATGCCTGAGAGAACTGACAACTCTGGTCCTAACCTTGAGGAACTCAATACAGTTGAGCAGACAGCCCTATAAACACATTCAAATGGTAGATAGTAAGCGTTAAATATGGCCAGAACTTGAGTGCTATGAAAACACAGAAGACAAAGCAGCTAATTCTACCTGGGGACACTGAAGATAGCTGAACAAAAAGGCCCTTAAAAATGGAGAGATTTTCAAGCTGAGAGGTGCAGTAAGGACATTTCATGCAGAAGGACCACCATGTCTACTCTTGATGTGATTCTTGGAATCTTCATTTTTAGGCAAGTAAATCTTTTGAGGCTGGTTCTGAATCCAAATGAGTTCTTTAACAGATGTTGGGGAAAGAGAATCCGTTTGGGAAGCTTATATTTCGGAAAAAAATTTTAAGTTAGTTTAGCTTTCAGAGACTATTGCTGACGTGTAGCTTCTAAAAATTTATCACTTATTTCTTACTAATTGAGAACTTTAATGGATAAGCTTCATAATTTGAAAGTAATACCCACAGGAAACATATTAATGAGGGTCAAAGCACAAATATAAAGTCACTTGATGTGTATATTGCTTTTGATTAAAGGGAAAGAATGCCTAGAGATCGGATTTCAAAAGCAATTACCAAACACGTTCGGGCAAGGTATAAATTCCAGCCCTGACTTTTCACCTTAAAAAAACCCAAACAAACCAATTTTCTGTGAAGTCCTTGCCTGTCTTGAAGCATTGCTGTGATATGAAGATTTTGGAGAGTTTTGAGTAGGGAGTGATGGCATTACTTTTGCTACGGGGCTAAACATAGACTGGAGGCCCTTTTCATTTTCTTTTTTGATAGAAAAAGTTTAAAAATTTAGGGATGCTTTTTATTGTGATTATCATTGATATGAAAAATATTCAGTTGGACATTTGTATGTGGGATATTAGACACTGTGAAGGAAAATACTAATGAATGTGTAAGTCTCCCCAGTCCTACCATTTATTTAGTCAGTGGGTTGTATTAAATTCTGGGTTACTGAAGTTGTTAAGGTCTAGTAACAGTATGATCTCTCCATGATGTCAGGAGCCCTATCTTCTTACTCTGACATTATCAGCACTCATATTCTATCCCTTGGTTGAAAATGGCTATTTCAGCTACAACCAATGATCATTCTTTTATAAAACTAATGAAGCTTCAGCCACAGGATTCTTCACTTGCATGGGTCCTTTCCATATGTTATGTATGTTGATAGGGCTGGAGATTTCTCTGGGATATGATTGCAGGGGTTCTTACCCACTTTTTGTGCCATGCATCCTTTTGACAGTATGGTGAAGTCTACAAACCGCTTCTCAGAATAATGATTTTAAAAGCTTAAAGTAAAATGCATAGGATTACAAAGGAAAGCTATTATATTAAAAATCAATGCTCAAAATGTTAAAAAATTTGGGATATAGAAATATATGAGATTCCTTATTAATGATTAAATAATAAATTTAATGATGGCCTTAATAACTGCCATAATTTTGAAGTAGTAATGAATTTTAATTATATTTGACATATTTGCATTAATTATAACATCATATGAAAGTATCTAGTTTCTGCTGGTGACAAAGTCACACGTAAAGCAAATACTACTGTGGTTTATTGCCTACATTTATGGTAGAAGGAAAATATTAAAAGTTGTACAGTAGGGTATCTGAGGGGTGCATCTTCATGGCCTCTACATTTGTTTTCTAATTAGGGAGAACAATTATTTGATTGTCTGTATTTTCCATCCCAGTTAGTTTCTCTCTGTTCCTATTAATCTCTTCTCATTGATATATGTTGTAATTATCTCAGGTCTTTCCTCTATATCAGTAATCCAAATTTTTAGTAGCAACTGTTCTGTTTCTTATATATTTATTTGTTCTCTAATGATTTTATTCCAGTTCTCAATTTTTCCTTAGATCCACAAACCCTCTTTTTTATTTCATTTTGATCTTTTATTTGTTCTCTTGCTTTCTTTACGTTGGAGAAATGTCCTTCTGTTTCTTGGATTAGGTTTTCTTCCGGTTTGAGCTTTTTGTCTGATTCCTCAGTTTTCTTCCTCCCTCCCTCTCACTGTTTTGGTTTTCATTCTTTCATTCTTCCTTTTTTAAGTGTTCCAGATTAGGGTTTTCTGGTTGTTCATTGCTGTTCTTTTTCATGCGTGGCACCATCCAGGCATGCATTCTATTTACTCTGATAGAGTGTAAGTGATTTCTTGACTCCCTTTCTGCTACGTGAGAGACCACTTTTTTTTCCTCTGGGTTGTAATATGGGAGAGGGGGTTTGTTTTGTGTTTGCTCTTCTATAGCTGGAGGAGATATAGCCATAGTGTGAATGTAAGGGGAGGAGGTGTCTTTGTTCTTGATTAAACACCAAGTTTCACTCTGCCTCTTTAGGGAGTGCACACCATTCCAACAGGGCATATCAAGTATACAGCACTGAAGCCTTCACTTCTGTTGAAGAAAAATGAACTTGCTATTTACTTTTCTTGTTTTATCCTCTTCTTTTCTGGTTTCCATTATTCCTTAGCGAAAAGAAGAGTTAAAAAAGAGAGAAAGAAGTGGTCACTGTTTGCTTTTCTCTAGACGTGAGGAAATGAGTGAGAATTTTCAGGATTCAGTACATCTCGATGGTGGAGGTTGTGTTAGGAGCTGAGCCAGTTGCTCCTCCAGCTCCAGAATCTCCTGTTTCTTTCTCTGAATGCCTGTTTTAGGGTTTATAGCATTAGTTTAAACACTTTTTCTTGTTTGGTGGCTGTTAGTAAATTTTTTGGATCATTCTGTTAGGTGAAGTAAGTTAGAACTTCTTTGAAGAAGTTTCAGTCTCATGTTCTCCTAGATGTCTGAGCCTCAGTTTTTTGAATAATAAAATGGACCTAAGTACATCTAACTCAGAGAGTTGTTATGATGATAAAATGGATTGATATTTGCGAGCACTTAGAACAGTATTCCATGCAAAGAAGGTAGGTGGCAGTTGAGGGGACACATTTAATTTAAATAAAATGAATAACTACAGTAACATCTTTATATATACTATAAAATACGAAAAATATACATCGTTTTTAGCCCTCTTTCTCAAGATATGTTATATTTCTAATACTTAAAAATATGAATACTTTTATTGCTAAGGAAGGACACACGATCAATTCAACATCTAAAGCAAGTATAATGCTTAGACCATTAATTTAAGATTGACTCCTGATTTATTTCCTACATTCTTATCTTTTTAGGTGAGTTGGGAGACTCAGAAGAAATCACAGCAATCTTTAATAAACATGTCAATATATTTGCAGCTAATTCTTTGATTATTTAGATGGCGATTTTCTGAATGTTTGATTATCAGTACCTCCCAGATGATGTCCAGAAAGCAGGAAGAAATTCTGCCAGTTGGTATTGTTCAAATTAATGTTTTTTTTTTTTCTATTAGTGATATCTAGACCAGATGAGGATTCCCAAGCAATTCCTCCCATTTAGGAGATTCCACGTCAATCTCACAGTAGAAATCTGCATTGCCTCTTCCCTGAGCCTTCTGGAAGAATGACACATCTGCCTTTATTAAATGGAAAGTGAAAGGAGACAGGGCAAGCCTTGTAGAATCACTTGTTCAAAGAATCAAATATATGTGTCTGTATAAGTTGGATACAAATTTTTAAAAAATGTGTTTAAAAAGAGAGACAGAGAGGGCAATGTGAACATTTTCCCCCATGCTTTTTTCCTCCCTTGTATGATTGTAAATTTCTTTAGAGGGAGGAATTCTGTCAATCTATCTTTTTGCTCTTCTTTTTACCCCCATCCCTAACACAGTGACTGTCACATAGTAGGTATGTAAATATTTTTTGAAGAAATAAAATGTATTTAATGGGTGAGCTGAGTAGACACTCCAATCTGATTTACAGCCATCACTTACTGAGCTTGTCAGATCTAAAATCATATTTTTCATGTTTCTGAGAAAATATCCATGTAATTAGAGGACTTTATTGGTTGTTATCTAATGCTACCAGAGAAATTGCTGTCACAGCTGTTCTTGAGACTACACTATTTCCAAGCTTTCTTTTAGTTAGGGTCAAGTGTATCATTTTGCCACATCCTACTGGATAGAGTAAATTCTAGAAGCCATTTGGAGAGGCTGTTGTGAGTGTAGGTGACATTTCTTCCCCAGGTATTGATAGTATTTATAGTATGATTATTAGAGATTCCTCAGATTTTTATATCTATGTCCTGACAATCACCTTTTGTCAAAAAAACAAATGACTCCTTTTTATTATTGGGGTGTGTGTGTTAAAGAACACACTTGACCAATAACATTACAGCTAAACAGTCAGGAACATGTCATGACTCACATTCTCTTGGGTGTTCACCTTTTGGTTCATGGGTGGCTTACATCAGTCAAGGCAATTGCATTCTCCAAAATTAACAGGCGTGTACCTACATATTGTGTTTTAATATACCTCCTTTCACAATTGGTAGTATTATTTACCTAGGATCAAAAGGTAGGTATCTAAGTGCTGAAAAAGCATTGCACTTTCCAGTCCCCATACCTTTGCTTACCATCCTTCTATAATGAATGTCATCTATTGTTTCCATGTGTCAGTTGAGGTCATTTCTATCCTTTAAAGCCCATGTCAAATACAATCACTTCTCACACAGTGCTTTTTATTATAGCACCATTTATCTCAGACGGGTTTTAAAATGAAAAATACATACACCTATTTAGAGTAAAGAAGAGTTGAGATCAGTGGGTACGAAGCCAACCAGGTACAGATGGACCAGCATGAAGTACTTTGAAAAGACCAATCAGTAATAAGAATTCTGATGCTATTGCATTGGGAATATATTTTTAGAATCCAGCATTCTTATTCCATTTGCTGTTATCTTTCATGTTCTTGTCTTTTCCAATTTATTAGGCAGCTTGGGGACAGGGATGAGGTCTGTATTTTGTGGTGCCTTGCATATAAGTCCTGAAAATTGTTTTGGACTCACACATCTAGGGCACAAAACAAAACTGGTCAGATCAAGTGAAATGAGTTGGAAGATTTTTAATTAACTTTGAAATGATTGCCAGCCAGGCTAAAACCACTCTTCATTAGGTGACCAGATCTCACTCTCATTAAGTACATTAATCCATTAATTAATATGAGGAATTTTAGTGGGCACTTACTTTACACCAATAACTATGCTTGTTGCTGGACACTGTGTTAAAGTGCTACATCACCTGTACTAATATGGGGACCTGTAGAAAGGATTTATGGAAAATACATACCATACTAAATTTTTAAAATTATGGTTTGGAATATTAAGACAAATATAAATGGTTAATGCAATTGCTCTATTTTTGTGACATATGTTAGTTTCATTAGGAACTTTTGTTCATTGTCAAAATGATTCTGAAATATTTTGAATTATTGAAATATTTTGCTAAATATTATTACTCAATGAGGGTGGTCACATTTCTTGGCGGGAACCCTTTAAAAATAATTTCACTGCTTCTTTAGAAAACATGTACTGACAAAATTATTTTTGAACATTCTGATTCACTTCTTCAATGGATTCAATAAGATAATTAAAGCCCTTCTACTCTTTTACCCTGACACTTTTAAAGTGACCTACCTCTATTTTAATTGCTCTTGGGTCTTCCTGCCATAAGACAATTGTAGAATTTCATTTTTTGCTCATAGAAAAGATAGTTCTGTGGTTATTGATAATTATTAAGTATGAAAAATTATGGTATCCATAGTGAATATGAGAACAAATCTCATCTCTGTGTTAGCCAGAGTAAGGAGAGGCAAATTAACTTTCATGAAAAATTGACTTTGAAGAAGAAAAATTAGGATGATAGAAGAAGAAAGATTAAAGAAATGTGATCAGTTTCCAAGAGAGAAGAGTTAACTTGATTTGGGATTGTTGGAATTACTATTAATGATGATGCAGTATTTAGATATTAGATGTAAACTGCATAATAATTATGCAAAATAATATACTTTCAGATCTGTAGAGAATTATGTGGTGGTTTAAAATATGTCCATGAGATCTTTGACACTCTTCCCTTCAAGGATGGAGGGTACATCCCCTCTCCTCGAGTGTGGGCTGTACTTAGTGATTTTCTTCTAATGAATAGAATAAAGCAGAAATGATAGGAGGCAACTTAGGAGACAAGGTTATAAAAGGCACTGCAGCTTCCTCTTTGTTCTCTCCCTTGGATTGCTTGCTCTGGGGAGAAGCCAACTGCTATGTTGTTAGGACACTTAGGTGACCCTGTACTTAGGCGACCCTGTGGAAGGACCCCTGCAGTGAGCAACTGAGGCATCCTGTCAACAGCCTTGTCAGTGAGCCACAGTAGAAATGGGTCATCCAGCCCCAGTCAAGCCTTCAGATGATGGCAGCCCTGGCTGATATCCTGACTGCAGCTGCATAAGAGCCTCTGAGCCTGAACCACCAAACTAATCTGCTCCCAAATTTCTGGCCCACAGAAACTGTGAGATAATAAATATTTGCTGTATTAAGCCACTGAGGTTTTTTTGGGGGGTGGGTGGGGGTGGAATTTGTTACACAGCAATAGCTAACTAATACAAAATTTTATAACAGGATTTATTCTCAAGAAACAAATAATTTCATCTGTCTTAATCTGAAAGAGGTATAATATAAGGAGTTGAAAGTATTGGAAGAATGATATTTAGGCCATATTTGCGGAATAATACCACTATACTTGCCTGCAAAAGGAGCTGCTACCTCTGCCACTATTAGGAAAGTGAAATATAGGAGGTTTCGTCTGGAACTTCTGACTTCAATGAACTCTGCTAAATAAATCAGGAAGCCTCCAACACTATTGCCAATGCTATGATACCCACAATTTTCTACCTGGATACAGGACTGTGGCTGCAGAATAAACAAGTATATGTATCTTTAGTATCAACCAAAGCATCAGGAAAAATGCCTCTGCTTTGCTATTGCCTTCCAAGACACATGAAAATATGTCTGGTTGGTAAAAAAAACAAACCCAAACAAACAAACAAAAAAACAAATAAAAACTTGCCTCCAGAACCCTAGTTGTGAGGACACCTGGGAAATGTTGTAGCTTTCTAGTTCCTGCAGTGCAGGAAGGCAGACCGAGTTGGGTGTTATATATTTTTGTGTTTCTATAAATATTCTTGAGCTTTGTTCTTCAATACAGGTAAGTTTCTTGGACACTGATTGTTTTGGGTCTTGCTTTTAAGATTTGCTCAGCTGAGATTAGTATAGAGATAATTATTTTCCACTATTGAGTCAGGAGCTTTCCAAATATTCTACCTAATATCTGTGGATTATGAGGCTTTCTAGTCTGGTTGGTGGGTACTATTCTAGGCCCTGTGTGGGTACCAGACACTGTCCTCTCTAATCCTTTCACATAGCTCTTTCCTTGGCCTAGAGAATTTCCCTCACACATGGGATGATCATTACTCTGCTGAATATGTAAAGGGAGCCTCTGCAAATCTCTGGGTTTCTTTCTATGTTCAGCTCTCTCCTCTCTGATATACTTTCATGTGAATTTTGTCACTTTGGTCTCCCTGGACACTCAGTTCCATCTTCTTAACTCAGGGAGTCCTCCTGGCTCCTGGGTTTCCCGTCCCTACACTGCAGTCTGAAGACTCTCTCAAGCCAGTTCACTGGGACAATCATAGGGCTTACCTTGTTTCCTGTTTCTTGGAGATCACTGTCCTTCATTTCCTGATGTCTAGCATCTCCAAAACTATCTTTTCAGATACTTTAAGTCCTTTTTATTTTTATTTTTTGATTGTTACAGATTGGAGGATAAATCTGGTCCCTATTACTCTTGGCCTCTTACTGGCTTTTTGATCAGAGCCTGTATCACATCCTGTGGGAAAGCGTTCCAACCTAACATGCTATTAGTTCCCAGGTGACACTATAACTGAGTTTTCAATAAGCTGTTCTACTGTTTTATAAGGTTGACTTCTTCTGGGTGATGGGATACATGGTAATATCAGTGATCGCCATAGGCATCAATTCATCATATACTTTATTTTTCTGTACATTTAGCTCCTTGGTCAGTAGTTGAATGAAAAGACATTTAGTAAGTCTATGGATGGTAGTGCTGGCAAAAATATGACAGATAGGAAAGATAATCTATATCCAGACTACATCTCTGTTCCATTGGGACAATCTCTGCCTGTCTGTGATGTAGTCAACTGGCCACCAGATACTAGTTTATGGTACTCTGTCATGAACTCACTGCTGGTTTCTGCTGTTGGCAGATTGAGATCTCAGCAAAGGAGGTAGCCAGATCAGCCTTGGTGAGGGCAAATCCATCCGTCCCACAATGGCAACCTGTTCATGTGCCCACTAAGTAAGTACTGGGGGGGCTGGAGAAAGACTCTGACTGACATCCCCATAACAGTTTTACCTGTTCACCAGATTTCTCAGAGCCTCATCTGCAGTGGTTGATTTTTGGTTAGCATTCACAACAGACACAAATAATTTTACACTTTGAGCCAATTCTGAGAGGTTATCTGTTTGTTGTCTACTGCTGTATAACAAATCATCCCAAACTGAATGGCTTAAGACAACATTTATTTTGCTCATGGATCTGCTATTTAGGCAGGTCTTGCGGGGACAGAATGTCTCTACTCTACCTAGTATCACTCGGGTGACTTGAAGGCTGGGGGCTGGCTTATCCTGAAGGCTCTCTCACTCACATATCTGGAGGTTAATGCTGATATAGTCTGGGTCTTCAGCTGTGACTGGGACTGGAACCTCTACATGTGGCTTTCCCATGTGGCCGCTTGGCTTCCTTGCACCGTGGTTACTGGGTTCTAAAAGTGAGCAACCCAGGAGAACCAGAAGCAAGTTATATTGCCTTTTATGACTTAGCCTTTGAAGTCATATGACATGACTTCTCTCACAGTCAGACCTGCTCAGACTCAAGGAGAGAAACAGAGACCTCACTGCTCAATGGAGGAGTGTCAAAGTCATGTTGTAAGGAGCACTTGGGGTGGGATATATTGGTGTGACCATTTTTGGAAAATGCAGTTGCCCCCCCATCACTAGCTCTTTCCCAAATGCCCTCATCACTAATCTTCCACTCTTATTTCTTCCAAGACCTTGGCCATCTGGCCAAATTGGTATTCTTTGTCCATGAATTGATGTTTATCTATACTTTTGGGCATTTCTTACATTGCCAAGAAAAGAGGATAAGGACGTGCACCGTTCAAAGTTCTGCTTGCTGAATTTGTCTGACTCATTGTCCTTTGTAGCCCACGTAAATGGCATTTGTAATGCTAAGTCCACTTACAGAAGGTGCAACATGTTATGCAGAATGATGTGAAAACCTTTATTTTTTAAATTCCCAAGCAATTGTTGTAGGTGATTATTTATGAGATGGGGAGGATATGGCAGTGCCTCAGGAGTAGAAATGTTGAGAGTATAAGACACATGTTGATGAAAAATGCTGGTGTCTTCAGAACCTGCATGAGCCGAGACTTCTTTTTCCTTGTGGGTGGAGTGCAGCTGCACACAACTTTAGTGTTTGCTGGGTCAGATTACACCCCAGCTGACGAACGGGAGATCAGGTTGCACAGTCACTTGAAATCTGATGGTTTTAAAGAACAGCAGGCTGAATAGTAGCCCCAAATATGTCCACAGCCAAATCGCCAGAACCTGTGTATGATACCTTATGTGGCCAAAAGGACTTTGCATATGTGGTAAAGTTAAGGATCTTGATGGGAGATTACCCTAGACTATCCGGATGGAGCCAATATAATCACAACATTCCTTATACAAAGGACACAGGGGAATCAGTCAGAGGAAAAGGTGATGTGGTGATGGAAGTGATTATAGTGGTGCATTCTGAGGAAAGAGGAAGGGTCCAGAAGCCAAGGGCCGTAGCCACTAGAAGCTGAAAAAGGCAAGGGAACAGATCACCCTCTCAAGGCTTCTGGAAGGGCCCAGTCCTCCTGTCAATACTTTGACTTTACTCCAGAGAAACTGATTTCTGACTTATGATCTCCAGAATAGTAAGCGAATAAATTTATATTGTTTTAAGCCACTGTATTGGTTTCCTGTGTCTTCTATAACCAATGACTACAAACCTGGTGGGTTAAAGCAACAGAAATTTATTCTCTCACAGTTCTGGAGGCCAGAAGAGTGAAATCAGTATCGCTGGGCTCAATTCAAGGTGTAAGCAAGGCCACACCCCCTAGAGGAGGTCTCTAGGAGAGAATCCACTCCTTGCTGCTTCTGGCTGCTGCCATTCCTTAAGCTTGTGGCTACATCACTGCAGTCTCTGCCTTCATCTTCACACTATCTGTTCTGTGTGCACATCTTCTCCTCTTCTATCAAGTTTCCATCCACCTCTCTCTTATGAGAATATTTGTGATTGCATTTAGAGCCCACCCAGATAAACCAGAATAATCATCCCAAGTTATTTAAGTTAATCACACCAGTGTGGACTCTTTTTCCTTATAAGGTAACATTTTACAGCTTCCAGGATTAGGACTTGATATCTTTGAGTGACCATCATTCAGCCTAGACAGCCACTAAGTGTATGGCAATTTGTTATAGCAGAAACAAATACAGGTAGGTATTATACAGGACACAGTATAAATAAATAAATGAATGAATGAATGAACGAATGAATGAATGAATGAATACAGGACACAGTAGCAAGCCAAAAGTTCTTTCTCAGAAGAAAAATAATTATTTTTTAAGGTGCACTTGGCTTTCCTGTGAAACCCTAGGAGTTTGGGCAGTGATTCTTTGAATGTAGTTTTTCAGATCAGCCATCAATATTTCAAACTACTGGACATGCTAAGTTATAAGGGACACTTGTAAGTCAGGACCAGCTGGAAAACTTCTCTTTCTCTTGGTGCCATTCAAAAAAGGCTGTCTTACACACACACACACACACACAAAACCGGGGGGGGGGGAAGAAGATATAACAACCACAATTATTTGAAGTTGATACGACAAGCAAACAGAAAGGACATTGTTGGGGGTAGGGGGGGAGGGAGAAGGGAGGGAGGTTTTGGTGATGGGGAGCAATAATCAGCCACAATGTATATCGACAAAATAAAATTAAAACAAAAACCAAAAAACAAAAAAGGCTGTCTTGAGGGTCACTTAGTGAATGGATGGGAACCTCACACTTAAGTGTGTGATATATGTTGTCTCTAAATCCCAAGAGGTCCATTAAGCATTGTGCCTCTTTCTTGGTGGGAAGGGGTACAAAGTGCAGTACCTTTTTGAAGAGCTATTCTGACATGTTCCAGTCTACTGGACGCCCAGAAACCTCACTGAAGTAGCAGTTCCCTGTATTTCTTTGCCCATGTTTGCCTTATTAAGGCATTCCAGTCCTAATAACTATTTGTTATATATTCTTTCAAGCCCCTTTATTTTCATCTATATGTACACAGATATTCTGCACTTATTTACTTCTCACCCAAATGCTTTTCATCTTTTCCTTATTTAAAATATAGGATGATGGGTTAATCAATTCTGACATCTACACTCTCAACTCCCACCCAAAGTCCCCATGAATCGAATGAAAGAGAGATATTGTGGAATGAAAATACTCAATATGCTGATAATAGGCATCTTTTCTCAAGCTCAGTTAAACCAGATGCAAAAAGAATTTGTAATTAAGTGGGATGTGTGTGGCTTGTCTTTTTTGTGTGGATTGGGGGAATTTGCAGGTGGTTTTGTCTACTACATTCTTCTATTTTTGAGCCAGATGTGTTCACAAATACAAGTGACACACATTTACTGTGTGGATGTTTACATGAATAAATTCCTCCCTCAGGAAAAGCTGAGGATTGGAATGATCAAAGCAGGATCCTCTTTCTTCATTTCAGAGGCATGACTATGTGATGTATTTACTCTTCAATGTTCAATTTCTAGAAGAACTAAATATTTTCACATCTATTCTGGTTGTGTTACTTGTTTCCAAGCCTGATTATTTACAAATCTATCCGTATATGAATTTAGATCCTTCCGAAAGCTTAGTTCTTTGAAAACAACTGAAAAATAAAAGAACATTGAATACAATTTCTACATATTGTAGGAAAAAAATATCCACTTCAGATAAAATTGAAGAACATGTCTGCACATTTTCTTTTATTGAAGGTAAAAAAAAGTCCTAGGGCTCTTAAAAGCTGGGAGCTTAAAGGATATAGGGAAAAACATTTCATTTTGTAGAAAGCACAACTGAAGTCTCATAGATCTGAGACTAGAATTTCAAGATGGTTTTGTTTGCCTCTCTAGGGAATCAAAGAATTAATACAAAATCTTGATAGTAATGAAATCTTAAAATCAAAGCAAGATTTTTACAGTGGAATATTATCCCGCCGTAAAAAGGAATGAAGTACTGATACATGCAACAACATAGATGAACCTTGAAAACATCGTAAGTGACAGAATCTAGACACAAAGACTACGTATTATATGACTCTATATTTGTGAAATGTTCAGAACAGGCAAATCTCATAGAAAGTAGATTAGGGGTCGCCACGGCTGGAGGAGGGGAATGAGCAGTGACTGCTAATGGGTATGGGGTGATGAAAATTAGACAGTGCTGATGATTGCATAACTCTGTGAATATACTAAAAACCACCGAATTTACACTTTAAAGGGGTGAATTTTGTAATATGTGGAATATTTCAACAGAGCTATTATATAAAAAAAAAATCAAAGCAAAAAATCAAAGAATTTTGCCTAATGAATCATGTCTCAAGCTTTAATAAGATGTAGCATTCCCCCAAGCTTTTGAAAGAGAGACATAGGGAATGACACTACAGGTAGCTTCTTATTATGTTCATTTAATTAATACGATGGCTAATCTAACAAAAATAAAAGGAAAGTTGTCACAAAAAGATCAAGGATTTGTCCTTCATTCACTTAAAGATCAAGAGAGAGAAAAATCTTCTGACACTAAAAGGTTGAGGAGAAACAATTGACCCTGCTTAATTATAAACTGCGTTGTAAAGACCTTTGCAAATGTTAGCAATAGTGATCCTCAAGGAAGCAAATTCCCCTTTATTTATGATAATTGCTATTCAACATAGTGGACACCTGCTGGCATCTTCCAGAACATAGATCTTAGCAATTGGGGGAAGTCTCTCATTATATATATATATGAACAATTAAACATCTTAACTAAATAAGCAAGGCTTTTGTTATAGCTAGGTAGTCCTCATTCTACCTCATGCTTGTAAATATCTCAACTGGATTGGCCACAATTTTCAAGCTTTTTGTTTGTTTGTTTAAAAAAAATCAAGCAATATAGTAAGTTTGGCAGACACTGTAGTGTGTAACCTATATCAATTTCCTCCTCCTTTCTTACCACCAGAACCCTGATTATGTTTAAAGGGAGGTTGTGGGCTGAGTTGTATTCCTCTGAAATTCATATTTTAAAGTCCTAACCCCCAGTGCCTTGGCATGTGACCATAGATGCTCCTTGACTTATGATGGGGTTACATCCTGGCAAACCTATTGTAAATAGTAAATTGGAATATTCTAAGTCAAAACACATTTAATATGCCTAAGCTACTGAACATCACAGCTTAGCCTAGCCTACCTTAAACATGCTCAGAACACTTATGTTAGCCTACAGTTTGGCAAAATCATATCCAAAAAACGTTGGCAATGCAGTACCTTGTAAGAGCATCGGTTGTTTACCCCGGTGACTGTGTGTCTCACTGGGAGTCAGGGCTGCCTCCCGCTGCCCAGCAACAGGAAAGCATTTCATACCACATATTGCTAGCCTAGGAAAAGATCAAAAGTCGAAATTTGAAGTATGGTTCCTACTGAATGTGTATCACTTTTGCACCATCATAAAGTCAAAAAATCGTATGTTGAACCATCATAAGTCAAGGACTGTCTCTATATTTGGAGACAGGGTCTTTAAAGAGGTAATTAAATGTGGTTACTAGGGTGGGCCCTAATCCAATACGACTTGTATTCTTTTAAGAAGAGGAGATTAGCACTTCTTTGTGGGAGCTGATAAAAATAAATAAATAAACATACAAACAAACAAACAAACAGGAGGGGGGAAAAAGACACAACAATCAACAATTCCTTGAACTTGTTAAGACAAGTAAACAGATATGATGTTGATGGCGGTGGGGGGCACGCGGGGAGAAGAGGTTGGAGAGGAAAGGAGGAAAAGAAGGAATTGGTAAAGGGACACGAAAATCAGCTACATTGTATATTGATAAATTAAAATTTAAAAAATAGTATTAAAAAAGTCAGAACTGTTAAATAAAATAAGAAAATTTAATGGGGAAAAAAAGAAGAGGAGATTAGGGAGATTAGGACACACATACACATGAAGGAAAGACCATGTGAAGAGAGAGGGAAAATGGTCATGTATGAGCTAAGGAGAGAGGCCTCAGGCCAAACCAACCCTGCCTACACTTTGATCTCAGACTTCTCGCCTTCAGAATTGTGAGAAAATAGTTCAGTTGTTTAAGACATGCAGTCCGTTGTACTTTGTCATGGCAACCCTAGCAAACTAATGCAAGGGATAAACAAAACAAAATTTATTTTCTTAGTTTCCTTGTAACCAGGGTGGCCATGTCTCAGCATTCTGGCGAAGGAGATATAAAAGTGGAAGTTTCTTAGTGGACTACTCAGTAAAATGCTCTAAAAGAGGTCAGAATCAGTTTCCATGTGTTGTTTCCTCTTTGCCCTTCTCTTTCTTCTTGTCTGGAATAGGAATATGAGGCTGACAGTGGAGTGGCCAACTTGAGAATGTGAGGCAATAGCCAAGGATGGCCAAGTGGAAAGACAAAAGCCCTGGGGGGCTGATGGCATCGCAGAGCCACTGTGCCACTCTGGAACCCTCTAACTTCAGAATTCTTTCATGTGAGCAAAACCTGTAATTTGTTTAGCCACTGCTTCCTCCCCCCCACCCCGCTTCAGGCTTCTATTACTGAATAGAATGCAATTCCTAAAGATACCCTAGATATCTAGTAATTTTTTTTTTAACCTTCTGAAAAAGACAACTGTGCTATGTTGGGTATAGTTGAAAAATCTAATTGGAAGCCTTGTGGAACAGAAAATTGCTTTGTTTTCAACCATCTGCTTGGCTAGTCACCACTTTCTCATTTGTGAACGAATTTCAAATTCATTTAATAGTTAAGTTAGCTAAGGTGACTTTTTAAAAAAATGCAGGCAATGATAACTACAAACATACTGATTCAATATTATTCAAGAACTTTTGAAAGGAACTATAATTTAGTAGCCAGCACATTTAGATGTAAGGAAGTTCTTCACTGTGAATCATTGGATTGGTTTTCAGAGTAGAATCATGGGATTTCTTTCCTTGTAAATTATCATATGTAGGCTTGCCTGGTGCTTGATCTCTGTAACTCATTAGCTGTGTGGTCCATGGACCAGCTGCAGATCTGCAAACTGTTACCACTTAGCAAAGAGGTAGGAGATAAGGAACTTCTTCCTGAATATAAGTCAATTATATTACTAAGCACATTGTGTAGTTCACAACTACATTTTTCCCCCCCAGTGTCAAGACTTCTCAATGGAGGAAGCAGTGTGTTGGTTTACGTTCTGGTGCCACATCCTTATCTCATTGCAGATTGACATTCGAGTAGAAATAAGACAGACACCTTGATTAGGTATAATCGTCATCGTGAGAGATCTGATCGTCAGTGCCTGCCCTCTGCAACTCACCAGCCTGTGAATCCACTGAAAATCATATTTATATTAAGTCCAGACTGTGATGACTTTTAGCCACAAATAGCTGCACGAGAACTAGGCCGTGCTTCTGAGGGTCCCTAGAAAATGTCTCATATTTGTTCAGGAAAAATTCACTCAAGTTGTTTTACCCTGGTCTGCTACCTAAGTCACCCTAGCACAGCCTCTGCTGCCAACATTCTCAGTGATGAAAGTAAAGCCCTTTGTTATTTAGGACATATTTGGCTGCAAATAACAGAAGGTCGACCTAGCTATATCTTAGCAATAAAGACTCTTAATTTTCTTATGTAACAGAAAGTCTGGAGGAAAGTGGTCCTAAGTTTGAAACTGGCTCAACAGTTATATGCAGCTCAGGCTCTTTGCATCCTCAGGATACTCAATACATTAATTCATTGGCTTTGGTGTGGTGGATGGCCACAAATTCTTCACCACTCTTCCCATCAAGGAACTGGTCTTTGCCTCCTAGTCTTGAATCTGGGCTGTCCTGATTCCTCTTGAATCTGTGTAACTGCAGAGGCTGGGCCTTAAGAGATCTGCAGCTTCTGATGTTGCACACTTGGAATGCTATCTCATGGAATCCTCCTGTCATACTGTGAGGAAGCCCAGACAGCCATGTATAGAAGACCACATGGAGGAGAACTGAAGCCCCCGACTAACAGCCACACCTGAGCTTCCAGCCAACAGCCACGTCAACTGCCAGCCATCCGAGTGATGTTGCTTTGTGTTGTCCAGCTAAGCCAGTACTCCAGTTGACACCATACAGAGCAGAAAAACCACCCAATCGCCCACAGAATCATGAGAAATAATATATTGTTGTTTTAAGACATTAAGTGATTTATTATGCAGCAATAGATAAACAAAACACTTGGGAATAGATAATTGCCTATTCTTCCAATGAAAGTAGCAATTTGCAGAAGTCAAACAAAATAATTCTGATCTAATTTATTTTGCTGGGTTACGTCTTCACAAAGGTAGATGGGATGGCAATTAAAAAATATGCAAGCATTATTCATCAGGGGTTTCCTGTTTCTGAGATGAGAAGTGTGTGTGCACACACATGTGTATACACATTTGATATAAACCCAGTTCTCCATAATCATCTTCAGTTTTGTAGTTCCCAAATTTTTTTTCCTTGACCCATTACAAGAAGCTGACTGGAATTGTCCTAGAGCTCCTCCATGTAACTGAGAACCAACTAAGATTTTTAGTGGAAAAGCCAGAACTAGAGCCAAGATTTCTAATTCTCAGCCTCATTCCACTATACTACTTTGCTTCTTAAAGAGATTTTCTGTTTTCTGATTATGGTTATTACAGTAGGCTTCTCAGGGGTAACTCCAGCTTCTCAGGGGTAACGTGTCCAGCCATTTCTTTTCCTCTACCCAGTAACTACATGCACTCTTAATTTTTATCTAGCTCCTTCCAAAGTAACAAATTCTGAAGCCACATGAAAATAAATCAGAAATTTTGCAAGATCTGTATTTCCTCCCATTATTGTTCATACCAATGAAAGAAAATAGAGTTATAACATGAACTTTCTGTAACTGGTATAACTGCTTGTATTAATCAGAGGTTTTAACACCTTCCGTTCTTCTTCATGCATGTGTTCTGGATATAATCTTCCAAATGTACTATCATTTTATTTATTTAGCATTAATTTTAGACATATATTCCTTTTGGTTTAGAGGGAAACAAAAAATAAATTGAATACTATGTGCATGAGAGTCAGTTTTCCACTTCTCCATTTTCTTTTTGAGAAAATTTGACAATATGCATAGAGACATATGATTGTAGTCTTTTGATGAAAGGTAGTTTCTGGCTTCTACTGACTGAGTTTAATCTCATTAGAAAATTTAGAAATTTGGATTTCACATGTTAGCAAAACTGATTGTTCCTTAAAGCATTTGAAAAACTAGCGAGGGTGGGGTGAGGGTGGTGGAATCAGACAAATGGGATAGAGTACATGGCTCCCGGAATGGGCTTGAGAAATCTTTATTCACACAAGACCAAATGTGTATTTACTGAAAACAACACATGGAGAGGATAAGGAACTAGAACTTGCTTTGTTAAGCTAAAACTTGGAAATATTGTAATTGAAAATGCACCTGCTATGTTCAAAGCACATTATAAAAGCCTGTAGAGCAGTACCTAATTTCTCTTCTTTGGAGACAAGTCTGTACCTAGGTATTTTGCTGGATTGGCTCAATGGTACCCAAATTAAGCCACAGTTTTGGTCTCCTCCATGAAGTCTCTCTCTCACTCATTCTGTCTCTCTGTCTCTGTCTCTGTCACAGTCACACAAACACACGCACACACATGAAGCTTTAATGGATATTTTGGTAGGTTGAATAATGGCCCCAAATATGTTCATATTCTAATTCCTGAAACCTTTGACTATAACCTTACATGGCAAAAGGGTCTTTGCAGATGTGATTAAGTTAAAGATCTTGAGATGGGAAGATTAGCCTGGATTATCTGGGTGGATTCTAAATATAATCGCAAGTATTCTTATAAAAGGGAGGCAGAGGGAGATTTGATACAGACAAAAGAAGAGAAGGAGGCAATGTGACCATGGAGGCAGAGACTGAAGGGTTGCAGGCACAAGCCAAGGAATGAAAGCAGCCACCAGAAACAGGAAGAGTCAAGGAATGGATCCTCCTCTAGGGCCTCCAGAGGGAGTGTGGCTCCACTGACACCTTGAGTTTGGCCCAGTGAAACTAGGTTTGGATCTTTGACCTCCAGAACTATGAGAGAATAAATTTTTATAGTTTTAAGACACCAAGTTTGTGGTAATTTATTATAACAGCAATAGGAAATGAATACGAATGTAATGGATCTTGAAAAAGTTCATGGAAAATGCATATTATGAGAAAACTATGCATGGATTGCAAAATTTTTTGTACCCAAGTAAACTCAAAGTAACCTGTTATAACATGTCTGAACAGGATCTAGTTTGAGGCACTAAGAAGGAAAAGGCATCAGTTTGAAAAGAGCCCCTATCAGAGCAACATGAAT